>NW_027556484.1:50000-51599 GCF_964204865.1 Styela clava
GCGAGAGAGTGCTGCGTCGCCGGCATCGGCGTCGAAAGAAGCCGAGCCGAAAAAAGTTAAAGTACAAACGTGCAAGCATACTAACCTAACCCTAGGTAAGGCATGTCAGAGCGAAAGACAGTAATTTCGAATGAGCCAAGAAAGAGCGGTGCGGGGCCGGTCGGAGCGCACCCTTTTCTAGGTGGCTGGCGGGCGAGAGAGTGCTGCGTCGCCGGCATCGGCGTCGAAAGAAGCCGAGCCAAAAAAAGTTAAAGTACAAACGTGCAAGCATACTAACCTAACCCTAGGTAAGGCATGTCAGAGCGAAAGACAGTAATTTCGAATGAGCCAAGAAAGAGCGGTGCGGGGCCGGTCGGAGCGCACCCTTTTCTCGGTGGCTGGCGGGCGAGAGAGTGCTGCGTCGCCGGCATCGGCGTCGAAAGAAGCCGAGCCGAAAAAAGTTAAAGTACAAACGTGCAAGCATACTAACCTAACCCTAGGTAAGGCATGTCAGAGCGAAAGACAGTAATTTCGAATGAGCCAAGAAAGAGCGGTGCGGGGCCGGTCGGAGCGCACCCTTTTCTAGGTGGCTGGCGGGCGAGAGAGTGCTGCGTCGCCGGCATCGGCGTCGAAAGAAGCCGAGCCAAAAAAAGTTAAAGTACAAACGTGCAAGCATACTAACCTAACCCTAGGTAAGGCATGTCAGAGCGAAAGACAGTAATTTCGAATGAGCCATGAAAGAGCGGTGCGGGGCCGGTCGGAGCGCACCCTTTTCTCGGTGGCTGGCGGGCGAGAGAGTGCTGCGTCGCCGGCATCGGCGTCGAAAGAAGCCGAGCCGAAAAAAGTTAATGTACAAACGTGCAAGCATACTAACCTAACCCTAGGTAAGGCATGTCAGAGCGAAAGACAGTAATTTCGAATGAGCCAAGAAAGAGCGGTGCGGGGCCGGTCGGAGCGCACCCTTTTCTCGGTGGCTGGCGGGCGAGAGAGTGCTGCGTCGCCGGCATCGGCGTCGAAAGAAGCCGAGCCGAAAAAAGTTAATGTACAAACGTGCAAGCATACTAACCTAACCCTAGGTAAGGCATGTCAGAGCGAAAGACAGTAAACTCGAATGAGCCATGAAAGAGCGGTGCGGGGCCGGTCGGAGCGCACCCTTTTCTCGGTGGCTGGCGGGCGAGAGAGTGCTGCGTCGCCGGCATCGGCGTCGAAAGAAGCCGAGCCGAAAAAAGTTAAAGTACAAACGTGCAAGCATACTAACCTAACCCTAGGTAAGGCATGTCAGAGCGAAAGACAGTAATTTCGAATGAGCCAAGAAAGAGCGGTGCGGGGCCGGTCGGAGCGCACCCTTTTCTAGGTGGCTGGCGGGCGAGAGAGTGCTGCGTCGCCGGCATCGGCGTCGAAAGAAGCCGAGCCAAAAAAAGTTAAAGTACAAACGTGCAAGCATACTAACCTAACCCTAGGTAAGGCATGTCAGAGCGAAAGACAGTAATTTCGAATGAGCCATGAAAGAGCGGTGCGGGGCCGGTCGGAGCGCACCCTTTTCTCGGTGGCTGGCGGGCGAGAGAGTGCTGCGTCGCCGCATCGGCGTCGAAAGAAGCCGAGCCGAAAAAAGTTAAAGTA
>NW_027556485.1:0-20205 GCF_964204865.1 Styela clava
AGGGTTATTGATGTTTTTTGACGGTTTTTCACTGTTTTTAAGCGTTTTAGCAGGGTTATTGGTGTTTTTTGACGGTTTTTCACTGTTTTTAAGCGTTTTAGCAGGGTTATTGGTGTTTTTTGACGGTTTTTCAATGTTTTTAAGCGTTTTAGCAGGGTTATTGGTGTTTTTTGACGGTTTTTCACTGTTTTTAAGCGTTTTAGCAAGGTTATTGGTGTTTTTTGAATGTTTTTCACTGATTTTAAGCGTTTTAGCAGGGTTATTGGTGTTTTTTGACGGTTTTTCACTGTTTTTAAGCGTTTTAGCAGGGTTATTGGTGTTTTTTGACGGTTTTTCACTGTTTTTAAGCGTTTTAGCAGGGTTATTGGTGTTTTTTGACGGTTTTTCACTGTTTTTAGGCGTTTTAGCAGGGTTATTGGTGTTTTTTGACGGTTTTTCACTGTTTTTAAGCGTTTTAGCAGGGTTATTGGTGTTTTTTGACGGTTTTTCACTGTTTTTAAGCGTTTTAGCAGGGTTATTGGTGTTTTTTGACGGTTTTTCACTGTTTTTAAGCGTTTCAGCAGGGTTATTGGTGTTTTTTGACGGTTTTTCACTGTTTTTAAGCGTTTTTGCAGGGTTATTGGTGTTTTTTGACGGTTTTTCACTGTTTTTAAGCGTTTTAGCAGGGTTATTGGTGTTTTTTGACGGTTTTTCACTGTTTTTAAGCGTTTTAGCAAGGTTATTGGTGTTTTTTGACGGTTTTTCACTGTTTTTAAGCGTTTTAGCAGGGTTATTGGTGTTTTTTGACGGTTTTTCACTGTTTTTAAGCGTTTTAGCAGGGTTATTGGTGTTTTTTGACGGTTTTTCACTGTTTTTAAGCGTTTTAGCAGGGTTATTGGTGTTTTTTGACGGTTTTTCAATGTTTTTAAGCGTTTTAGCAGGGTTATTGGTGTTTTTTGACGGTTTTTCACTGTTTTTAAGCGTTTTAGCAAGGTTATTGGTGTTTTTTGACGGTTTTTCACTGTTTTTAAGCGTTTTAGCAGGGTTATTGGTGTTTTTTGACGGTTTTTCACTGTTTTTTATCGTTTTAGCAGGGTTATTGGTGTTTTTTGACGGTTTTTCACTGTTTTTAAGCGTTTTAGCAAGGTTATTGGTGTTTTTTGACGGTTTTTCACTGTTTTTAAACGTTTTAGCAGGGTTATTGGTGTTTTTTGACGGGTTTTCACTCTTTTTAAGCGTTTTAGCAGGGTTATTGGTGTTTTTTGACGGTTTTTCACTGTTTTTAAGCGTTTTAGCAGGGTTATTGGTGTTTTTTGACGGTTTTTCACTGTTTTTAAGCGTTTTAGCAGGGTTATTGGTGTTTTTTGACGGTTTTTCACTGTTTTTAAGCATTTTAGCAGGGTTATTGGTGTTTTTTGACGGTTTTTCACTGTTTTTAAGCGTTTTAGCAAGGTTATTGGTGTTTTTTGACGGTTTTTCACTGTTTTTAAGCGTTTTAGCAGGGTTATTGGTGTTTTTTGACGGTTTTTCACTGTTTTTAAGCGTTTTAGCAGGGTTATTAGTGTGTTTTGACGGTTTTTCACTGTTTTTAAGCGTTTTAGCAAGGTAATTGGTGTTTTTTGACGGTTTTTCACTGTTTTTAAGCGTTTTAGCAGGGTTATTGGTGTTTTTTGACGGTTTTTTACTGTTTTTAAGCGTTTTAGCAGGGTTATTGGTGTTTTTTGACGGTTTTTCACTGTTTTTAAGCGTTTTAGCAAGGTTATTGGTGTTTTTTGACGGTTTTTCACTGTTTTTAAGCGTTTTAGCAGGGTTATTGGTGTTTTTCGACGGTTTTTCACTGTTTTTAAGCGTTTTACAAGGTTATTGGTGTTTTTTGACGGTTTTTCACTGTTTTTAAGCATTTTAGCAGGGTTATTGGTGTTTTTTGACGGTTTTTCACTGTTTTTAAGCGTTTTAGCAAGGTTATTGGTGTTTTTTGACGGTTTTTCACTGTTTTTAAGCGTTTTAGCATGGTTATTGGTGTTTTTTGACGGTTTTTCACTGTTTTTAAGCGTTTTAGCAGGGTTATTAGTGTGTTTTGACGGTTTTTCACTGTTTTTAAGCGTTTTAGCAAGGTTATTGGTGTTTTTTGTCGGTTTTTCACTGTTTTTAAGCGTTTTAGCAGGGTTATTGGTGTTTTTTGACGGTTTTTTACTGTTTTTAAGCGTTTTAGCAGGGTTATTGGTGTTTTTTGACGGTTTTTCACTGTTTTTAAGCGTTTTAGCAAGGTTATTGGTGTTTTTTGACGGTTTTTCACTGTTTTTAAGCGTTTTAGCAGGGTTATTGGTGTTTTTCGACGGTTTTTCACTGTTTTTAAGCGTTTTAGCAAGGTTATTGGTGTTTTTTGACGGTTTTTCACTGTTTTTAAGCATTTTAGCAGGGTTATTGGTGTTTTTTGACGGTTTTTCACTGTTTTTAAGCGTTTTAGCAGGGTTATTGGTGTTTTTTGACGGTTTTTCACTGTTTTTAAGCGTTTTAGCAGGGTTATTGGTGTTTTTTGACGGTTTTTCAATGTTTTTAAGCGTTTTAGCAGGGTTATTGGTGTTTTTTGACGGTTTTTCACTGTTTTTAAGCGTTTTAGCAAGGTTATTGGTGTTTTTTGAATGTTTTTCACTGATTTTAAGCGTTTTAGCAGGGTTATTGGTGTTTTTTGACGGTTTTTCACTGTTTTTAAGCGTTTTAGCAGGGTTATTGGTGTTTTTTGACGGTTTTTTACTGTTTTTAAGCGTTTTAGCAGGGTTATTGGTGTTTTTTGACGGTTTTTCACTGTTTTTAGGCGTTTTAGCAGGGTTATTGGTGTTTTTTGACGGTTTTTCACTGTTTTTAAGCGTTTTAGCAGGGTTATTGGTGTTTTTTGACGGTTTTTCACTGTTTTTAAGCGTTTTAGCAGGGTTATTGGTGTTTTTTGACGGTTTTTCACTGTTTTTAAGCGTTTCAGCAGGGTTATTGGTGTTTTTTGACGGTTTTTCACTGTTTTTAAGCGTTTTAGCAGGGTTATTGGTGTTTTTTGACGGTTTTTCACTGTTTTTAAGCGTTTTAGCAGGGTTATTGGTGTTTTTTGACGGTTTTTCACTGTTTTTAAGCGTTTTAGCAAGGTTATTGGTGTTTTTTGACGGTTTTTCACTGTTTTTAAGCATTTCAGCAGGGTTATTGGTGTTTTTTGACGGTTTTTCACTGTTTTTAAGCGTTTTAGCAGGGTTATTGGTGTTTTTTGACGGTTTTTCACTGTTTTTAAGCGTTTTAGCAGGGTTATTGGTGTTTTTTGACGGTTTTTCACTGTTTTTAAGCGTTTTAGCAGGGTTATTGGTGTTTTTTGACGGTTTTTCAATGTTTTTAAGCGTTTTAGCAGGGTTATTGGTGTTTTTTGACGGTTTTTCACTGTTTTTAAGCGTTTTAGCAAGGTTATTGGTGTTTTTTGACGGTTTTTCACTGTTTTTTATCGTTTTAGCAGGGTTATTGGTGTTTTTTGACGGTTTTTCACTGTTTTTAAGCGTTTTAGCAAGGTTATTGGTGTTTTTTGACGGTTTTTCACTGTTTTTAAACGTTTTAGCAGGGTTATTGGTGTTTTTTGACGGGTTTTCACTCTTTTAAAGCGTTTTAGCAGGGTTATTGGTGTTTTTTGACGGTTTTTCACTGTTTTTAAGCGTTTTAGCAGGGTTATTGGTGTTTTTTGACGGTTTTTCACTGTTTTTAAGCGTTTTAGCAGGGTTATTAGTGTGTTTTGACGGTTTTTCACTGTTTTTAAGCGTTTTAGCAAGGTTATTGGTGTTTTTTGACGGTTTTTCACTGTTTTTAAGCGTTTTAGCAGGGTTATTGGTGTTTTTTGACGGTTTTTTACTGTTTTTAAGCGTTTTAGCAGGGTTATTGGTGTTTTTTGACGGTTTTTCACTGTTTTTAAGCGTTTTAGCAAGGTTATTGGTGTTTTTTGACGGTTTTTCACTGTTTTTAAGCGTTTTAGCAGGGTTATTGGTGTTTTTTGACGGTTTTTCAATGTTTTTAAGCGTTTTAGCAGGGTTATTGGTGTTTTTTGACGGTTTTTCACTGTTTTTAAGCATTTTAGCAGGGTTATTGGTGTTTTTTGACGGTTTTTCACTGTTTTTAAGCGTTTTAGCAAGGTTATTGGTGTTTTTTGACGGTTTTTCACTGTTTTTAAGCGTTTTAGCAGGGTTATTGGTGTTTTTTGACGGTTTTTCACTGTTTTTAAGCGTTTTAGCAGGGTTATTAGTGTGTTTTGACGGTTTTTCACTGTTTTTAAGCGTTTTAGCAAGGTTATTGGTGTTTTTTGTCGGTTTTTCACTGTTTTTAAGCGTTTTAGCAGGGTTATTGGTGTTTTTTGACGGTTTTTTACTGTTTTTAAGCGTTTTAGCAGGGTTATTGGTGTTTTTTGACGGTTTTTCACTGTTTTTAAGCGTTTTAGCAAGGTTATTGGTGTTTTTTGACGGTTTTTCACTGTTTTTAAGCGTTTTAGCAGGGTTATTGGTGTTTTTCGACGGTTTTTCACTGTTTTTAAGCGTTTTAGCAAGGTTATTGGTGTTTTTTGACGGTTTTTCACTGTTTTTAAGCATTTTAGCAGGGTTATTGATGTTTTTTGACGGTTTTTCACTGTTTTTAAGCGTTTTAGCAGGGTTATTGGTGTTTTTTGACGGTTTTTCACTGTTTTTAAGCGTTTTAGCAGGGTTATTGGTGTTTTTTGACGGTTTTTCAATGTTTTTAAGCGTTTTAGCAGGGTTATTGGTGTTTTTTGACGGTTTTTCACTGTTTTTAAGCGTTTTAGCAAGGTTATTGGTGTTTTTTGAATGTTTTTCACTGATTTTAAGCGTTTTAGCAGGGTTATTGGTGTTTTTTGACGGTTTTTCACTGTTTTTAAGCGTTTTAGCAGGGTTATTGGTGTTTTTTGACGGTTTTTCACTGTTTTTAAGCGTTTTAGCAGGGTTATTGGTGTTTTTTGACGGTTTTTCACTGTTTTTAGGCGTTTTAGCAGGGTTATTGGTGTTTTTTGACGGTTTTTCACTGTTTTTAAGCGTTTTAGCAGGGTTATTGGTGTTTTTTGACGGTTTTTCACTGTTTTTAAGCGTTTTAGCAGGGTTATTGGTGTTTTTTGACGGTTTTTCACTGTTTTTAAGCGTTTCAGCAGGGTTATTGGTGTTTTTTGACGGTTTTTCACTGTTTTTAAGCGTTTTTGCAGGGTTATTGGTGTTTTTTGACGGTTTTTCACTGTTTTTAAGCGTTTTAGCAGGGTTATTGGTGTTTTTTGACGGTTTTTCACTGTTTTTAAGCGTTTTAGCAAGGTTATTGGTGTTTTTTGACGGTTTTTCACTGTTTTTAAGCGTTTTAGCAGGGTTATTGGTGTTTTTTGACGGTTTTTCACTGTTTTTAAGCGTTTTAGCAGGGTTATTGGTGTTTTTTGACGGTTTTTCACTGTTTTTAAGCGTTTTAGCAGGGTTATTGGTGTTTTTTGACGGTTTTTCAATGTTTTTAAGCGTTTTAGCAGGGTTATTGGTGTTTTTTGACGGTTTTTCACTGTTTTTAAGCGTTTTAGCAAGGTTATTGGTGTTTTTTGACGGTTTTTCACTGTTTTTAAGCGTTTTAGCAGGGTTATTGGTGTTTTTTGACGGTTTTTCACTGTTTTTTATCGTTTTAGCAGGGTTATTGGTGTTTTTTGACGGTTTTTCACTGTTTTTAAGCGTTTTAGCAAGGTTATTGGTGTTTTTTGACGGTTTTTCACTGTTTTTAAACGTTTTAGCAGGGTTATTGGTGTTTTTTGACGGGTTTTCACTCTTTTTAAGCGTTTTAGCAGGGTTATTGGTGTTTTTTGACGGTTTTTCACTGTTTTTAAGCGTTTTAGCAGGGTTATTGGTGTTTTTTGACGGTTTTTCACTGTTTTTAAGCGTTTTAGCAGGGTTATTGGTGTTTTTTGACGGTTTTTCACTGTTTTTAAGCATTTTAGCAGGGTTATTGGTGTTTTTTGACGGTTTTTCACTGTTTTTAAGCGTTTTAGCAAGGTTATTGGTGTTTTTTGACGGTTTTTCACTGTTTTTAAGCGTTTTAGCAGGGTTATTGGTGTTTTTTGACGGTTTTTCACTGTTTTTAAGCGTTTTAGCAGGGTTATTAGTGTGTTTTGACGGTTTTTCACTGTTTTTAAGCGTTTTAGCAAGGTAATTGGTGTTTTTTGACGGTTTTTCACTGTTTTTAAGCGTTTTAGCAGGGTTATTGGTGTTTTTTGACGGTTTTTTACTGTTTTTAAGCGTTTTAGCAGGGTTATTGGTGTTTTTTGACGGTTTTTCACTGTTTTTAAGCGTTTTAGCAAGGTTATTGGTGTTTTTTGACGGTTTTTCACTGTTTTTAAGCGTTTTAGCAGGGTTATTGGTGTTTTTCGACGGTTTTTCACTGTTTTTAAGCGTTTTACAAGGTTATTGGTGTTTTTTGACGGTTTTTCACTGTTTTTAAGCATTTTAGCAGGGTTATTGGTGTTTTTTGACGGTTTTTCACTGTTTTTAAGCGTTTTAGCAGGGTTATTGGTGTTTTTTGACGGTTTTTCACTGTTTTTAAGCGTTTTAGCAGGGTTATTGGTGTTTTTTGACGGTTTTTCAATGTTTTTAAGCGTTTTAGCAGGGTTATTGGTGTTTTTTGACGGTTATTCACTCTTTTTAAGCGTTTTAGCAAGGTTATTGGTGTTTTTTGAATGTTTTTCACTGATTTTAAGCGTTTTAGCAGGGTTATTGGTGTTTTTTGACGGTTTTTCACTGTTTTTAAGCGTTTTAGCAGGGTTATTGGTGTTTTTTGACGGTTTTTCACTGTTTTTAAGCGTTTTAGCAGGGTTATTGGTGTTTTTTGACGGTTTTTCACTGTTTTTAAGCGTTTTAGCAGGGTTATTGGTGTTTTTTGACGGTTTTTCAATGTTTTTAAGCGTTTTAGCAGGGTTATTGGTGTTTTTTGACGGTTTTTCACTGTTTTTAAGCGTTTTAGCAGGGTTATTGGTGTTTTTTGACGGTTTTTCACTGTTTTTAAGCGTTTTAGCAGGGTTATTGGTGTTTTTTGACGGTTTTTCACTGTTTTTAGGCGTTTTAGCAGGGTTATTGGTGTTTTTTGACGGTTTTTCACTGTTTTTAAGCGTTTTAGCAGGGTTATTGGTGTTTTTTGACGGTTTTTCACTGTTTTTAAGCGTTTTAGCAGGGTTATTGGTGTTTTTTGACGGTTTTTCACTGTTTTTAGGCGTTTTAGCAGGGTTATTGGTGTTTTTTGACGGTTTTTCACTGTTTTTAAGCGTTTTAGCAGGGTTATTGGTGTTTTTTGGCGTTTTTCACTGTTTTTAAGCGTTTTAGCAGGGTTATTGGTGTTTTTTGACTGTTTTTCACTGTTTTTAAGCGTTTTAGCAGGGTTATTGGTGTTTTTTGACGGTTTTTCACTGTTTTTAAGCGTTTTAGCAGGGTTATTGGTGTTTTTTGACGGTTTTTCACTGTTTTTAAGCGTTTTAGCAAGGTTATTGGTGTTTTTTGACGGTTTTTCACTGTTTTTAAGCATTTTAGCAGGGTTATTGGTGTTTTTTGACGGTTTTTCACTGTTTTTAAGCGTTTTAGCAGGGTTATTGGTGTTTTTTGACGGTTTTTCACTGTTTTTAAGCGTTTTAGCAGGGTTATTGGTGTTTTTTGACGGGTTTTCACTGTTTTTAAGCGTTTTAGCAGGGTTATTGGTGTTTTTTGACGGTTTTTCAATGTATTTAAGCGTTTTAGCAGGGTTATTGGTGTTTTTTGACGGTTTTTCACTGTTTTTAAGCGTTTTAGCATGGTTATTGGTGTTTTTTGACGGTTTTTCACTGTTTTTAAGCGTTTTAGCAGGGTTTTTGGTGTTTTTTGACGGTTTTTCACTGCTTTTAAGCGTTTTAGCAGGGTTATTGGTGTTTTTTGACGGTTTTTCACTGTTTTTAAGCGTTTTAGCAGGGTTATTGGTGTTTTTTGACGGTTTTTCACTGTTTTTAAGCGTTTTAGCAAGGTTAATGGTGTCTTTTGACGGTTTTTCACTGTTTTTAAGCGTTTTAGCAGGGTTATTGGTGTTTTTTGACGGTTTTTCACTGTTTTTAAGCGTTTTAGCAGGGTTATTGGTGTTTTTTGACGGTTTTTCACTGTTTATAAGCGTTTTAGCAGGGTTATTGGTGTTTTTTGACGGTTTTCCACTGTTTTTAAGCGTTTTAGCAGGGTTATTGGTGTTTTTTGACGGTTTTCCACTGTTTTTAAGCGTTTTAGCAGGGTTATTAGTGTTTTTTGACGGTTTTTCACTGTTTTTAGGCGTTTTGGCAGGGTTATTGGTGTTTTTTGACGGTTTTTCACTGTTTTTAAGCGTTTCAGCAGGGTTATTGGTGTTTTTTGACGGTTTTTCACTGTTTTTAAGCATTTTAGCAGGGTTATTGGTGTTTTTTGACGGTTTTTCAATGTTTTTAAGCGTTTTAGCAGGGTCATTGGTGTTTTTTGACGGTTTTTCACTGTTTTTAAGCGTTTTAGCATGATTATTGGTGTTTTTTGACGGTTTTTCACTGTTTTTAGGCGTTTTAGCAGGGTTATTGGTGTTTTTTGACGGTTTTTCACTGTTTTTAAGCGTTTTAGCAGAGTTATTGGTGTTTTTTGACGGTTTTTCACTGTTTTTAAGCGTTTTAGCAGGGTTATTGGTGTTTTTTGACGGTTTTTCACTGTTTTTAAGCGTTTTAGCAGGGTTATTGGTGTTTTTTGACGGTTTTTCACTGTTTTAAAGCATTTTAGCAGGGTTATTGGTGTTTTTTGACGGTTTTTCACTGTTTTTAGGCGTTTTAGCAAGGTTATTGTTGTTTTTTGACGGTTTTTCACTGTTTTTAAGCATTTTAGCAGGGTTATTGGTGTTTTTTGACGGTTTTTCACTGTTTTTAAGCGTTTTAGCAGGGTTATTGGTGTTTTTTGACGGTTTTTCACTGTTTTCAAGCGTTTTAGCAGGGTTATTGGTGTTTTTTGACGGGTTTTCACTGTTTTTAAGCGTTTTAGCAGGGTTATTGGTGTTTTTTGACGGTTTTTCAATGTTTTTAAGCGTTTTAGCAGGGTTATTGGTGTTTTTTGACGGTTTTTCACTGTTTTTAAGCGTTTTAGCATGGTTATTGGTGTTTTTTGACGGTTTTTCACTGTTTTTAGGCGTTTTAGCAGGGTTTTTGGTGTTTTTTGACGGTTTTTCACTGCTTTTAAGCGTTTTAGCAGGGTTATTGGTGTTTTTTGACGGTTTTTCACTGTTTTTAAGCGTTTTAGCAGGGTTATTGGTGTTTTTTGACGGTTTTTCACTGTTTTTAAGCGTTTTAGCAAGTTTAATGGTGTCTTTTGACGGTTTTTCACTGTTTTTAAGCGTTTTAGCAGGGTTATTGGTGTTTTTTGACGGTTTTTCACTGTTTTTAAGCGTTTTAGCAGGGTTATTGGTGTTTTTTGACGGTTTTTCACTGTTTATAAGCGTTTTAGCAGGGTTATGGGTGTTTTTTGACGGTTTTTCACTGTTTTTAAGCGTTTTAGCAGGGTTATTGGTGTTTTTTGACGGTTTTTCACTGTTTTTAAGCGTTTTAGCAGGGTTATTAGTGTTTTTCGACGGTTTTTCACTGTTTTTAGGCGTTTTAGCAGGGTTATTGGTGTTTTTGACGGTTTTTCACTGTTTTTAAGCGTTTTAGCAGGGTTATTGGTGTTTTTTGACGGTTTTTCACTGTTTTTAAGCGTTTTAGCAGGGTTATTGGTGTTTTTTGACGGTTTTTCACTGTTTTTAAGCGTTTTAGCAGGGTTATTGGTGTTTTTTGACGGTTTTTCACTGTTTTTAAGCATTTTAGCAGGGTTATTGGTGTTTTTTGACGGTTTTTCACTGTTTTTAAGCGTTTTAGCAAGGTTATTGGTGTTTTTTGACGGTTTTTCACTGTTTTTAAGCATTTTAGCAGGGTTATTGGTGTTTTTTGACGGTTTTTCACTGTTTTTAAGCGTTTTAGCAGGGTTATTGGTTTTTTTGACGGTTTTTCACTGTTTTTAAGCGTTTTAGCAGGGTTATTGGTGTTTTTGACGGTTTTTCACTGTTTTTAAGCGTTTTAGCAGGGTTATTGGTGTTTTTTGACGGTTTTTCAATGTTTTTATGCGTTTTAGCAGGGTTATTGGTGTTTTTTGACGGTTTTCACTGTTTTTAAGCGTTTTAGCAAAGTTATTGGTGTTTTTTGACAGTTTTTCACTGTTTTTAAGCGTTTTAGCAGGGTTATTGGTGTTTTTTGACGGTTTTTTCACTGTTTTTAAGCGTTTTAGCAGGGTTATTGGTGTTTTTTGGCGGTTTTTCACTGTTTTTAAGCGTTTTAGCAAGGTTATTGGTGTTTTTTGACGGTTTTTCACTGTTTTTAAACGTTTTAGCAGGGTTATTGGTGTTTTTTTGACGGGTTTTCACTGTTTTTAAGCGTTTTAGCAGGGTTATTGGTGTTTTTGACGGTTTTTCACTGTTTTTAAGCGTTTTAGCAGGGTTATTGGTGTTTTTTGACGGTTTTTCACTGTTTTTAAGCGTTTTAGCAGGGTTATTGGTGTTTTTTTGACGGTTTTTCACTGTTTTTAAGCGTTTTAGCAGGGTTATTGGTGTTTTTTGACGGTTTTTCACTGTTTTTAAGCGTTTTAGCAGGGTTATTGGTGTTTTTTGACGGTTTTTCACTGTTTTTAAGAGTTTTAGCAGGGTTATTGGTGTTTTTTGACGGTTTTTCACTGTTTTTAAGCGTTTTAGCAAGGTTATTGGTGTTTTTTGACGGTTTTTTCACTGTTTTTAAGCATTTCAGCAGGGTTATTGGTGTTTTTTGACGGTTTTTCACTGTTTTTAAGCGTTTTAGCAGGGTTATTGGTGTTTTTTGACGGTTTTTCACTGTTTTTAAGCGTTTTAGCAGGGTTATTGGTGTTTTTGACGGTTTTTCACTGTTTTTAAGCGTTTTAGCAGGGTTATTGGTGTTTTTTGACGGTTTTTCAATGTTTTTAAGCGTTTTAGCAGGGTTATTGGTGTTTTTTGACGGTTTTTCACTGTTTTTAAGCGTTTTAGCAAGGTTATTGGTGTTTTTTGACGGTTTTTCACTGTTTTTAAGCGTTTTAGCAGGGTTATTGGTGTTTTTTGACGGTTTTTCACTGTTTTTAATCGTTTTAGCAGGGTTATTGGTGTTTTTTGACGGTTTTTCACTGTTTTTAAGCGTTTTAGCAAGGTTATTGGTGTTTTTTGACGGTTTTTCACTGTTTTTAAACGTTTTAGCAGGGTTATTGGTGTTTTTTGACGGGTTTTCACTGTTTTTAAGCGTTTTAGCAGGGTTATTGGTGTTTTTTGACGGTTTTTCACTGTTTTTAAGCGTTTTAGCAGGGTTATTGGTGTTTTTTGACGGTTTTTTCACTGTTTTTAAGCGTTTTAGCAGGGTTATTGGTGTTTTTTGACGGTTTTTCACTGTTTTTAAGCATTTTAGCAGGGTTATTGGTGTTTTTTGACGGTTTTTCACTGTTTTTAAGCGTTTTAGCAGGGTTATTGGTGTTTTTTGACGGTTTTTCACTGTTTTTTAGCGTTTTAGCAGGGTTATTGGTGTTTTTTGACGGTTTTTCACTGTTTTTAAGCGTTTTAGCAGGGTTATTGGTGTTTTTTGGCGGTTTTTCACTGTTTTTAAGCGTTTTAGCAAGGTTATTGGTGTTTTTTGACGGTTTTTCACTGTTTTTAAACGTTTTAGCAGGGTTATTGGTGTTTTTTGACGGGTTTTCACTGTTTTTAAGCGTTTTAGCAGGGTTATTGGTGTTTTTTGACGGTTTTTCACTGTTTTTAAGCGTTTTAGCAGGGTTATTGGTGTTTTTTGACGGTTTTTCACTGTTTTTAAGCGTTTTAGCAGGGTTATTGGTGTTTTTTGACGGTTTTTCACTGTTTTAAGCGTTTTAGCAGGGTTATTGGTGTTTTTTTGACGGGTTTTCACTGTTTTTAAGCGTTTTAGCAGGGTTATTGGTGTTTTTTGACGGTTTTTCACTGTTTTTAAGAGTTTTAGCAGGGTTATTGGTGTTTTTTGACGGTTTTTCACTGTTTTTAAGCGTTTTAGCAAGGTTATTGGTGTTTTTTGACGGTTTTTCACTGTTTTTAAGCATTTCAGCAGGGTTATTGGTGTTTTTTGACTGTTTTTCACTGTTTTTAAGCGTTTTAGCAGGGTTATTGGTGTTTTTTGACGGTTTTTCACTGTTTTTAAGCGTTTTAGCAGGGTTATTGGTGTTTTTGACGGTTTTTCACTGTTTTTAAGCGTTTTAGCAGGGTTATTGGTGTTTTTTGACGGTTTTTCAATGTTTTTAAGCGTTTTAGCAGGGTTATTGGTGTTTTTTGACGGTTTTTCACTGTTTTTAAGCGTTTTAGCAAGGTTATTGGTGTTTTTTGACGGTTTTTCACTGTTTTTAAGCGTTTTAGCAGGGTTATTGGTGTTTTTTGACGGTTTTTCACTGTTTTTAATCGTTTTAGCAGGGTTATTGGTGTTTTTTGACGGTTTTTCACTGTTTTTAAGCGTTTTAGCAAGGTTATTGGTGTTTTTTGACGGTTTTTCACTGTTTTTAAACGTTTTAGCAGGGTTATTGGTGTTTTTTGACGGGTTTTCAATGTTTTTAAGCGTTTTAGCAGGGTTATTGGTGTTTTTTGACGGTTTTTCACTGTTTTTAAGCATTTTAGCAGGGTTATTGGTGTTTTTTGACGGTTTTTCACTGTTTTTAAGCGTTTTAGCAAGGTTATTGGTGTTTTTTTGACGGTTTTTCACTGTTTTTAAGCGTTTTAGCAGGGTTATTGGTGTTTTTTGACGGTTTTTCACTGTTTTTAAGCGTTTTAGCAGGGTTATTAGTGTGTTTTGACGGTTTTTCACTGTTTTTAAGCGTTTTAGCAAGGTTATTGGTGTTTTTTGACGGTTTTTCACTGTTTTTAAGCGTTTTAGCAGGGTTATTGGTGTTTTTTGACGTTTTTTTACTGTTTTTAAGCGTTTTAGCAGGGTTATTGGTGTTTTTTGACGGTTTTTCACTGTTTTTAAGCGTTTTAGCAAGGTTATTGGTGTTTTTGACGGTGTTTTTCACTGTTTGTAAGCGTTTTAGCAGGGTTATTGGTGTTTTTTGACGGTTTTTCAATGTTTTTAAGCGTTTTAGCTGGGTTATTGGTGTGTTTTGACGGTTTTTCACTGTTTTTAAGCGTTTTAGCAAGGTTATTGGTGTTTTTTGACGGTTTTTCACTGTTTTTAAGCGTTTTAGCTAGGTTATTGGTGTTTTTTGACGGTTTTTCACTGTTTTTAAGCGTTTTAGCAGGGTTATTGGTGTTTTTTGACGGTTTTTTACTGTTTTTAAGCGTTTTAGCAGGGTTATTGGTGTTTTTTGACGGTTTTTCACTGTTTTTAAGCGTTTTAGCAGGGTTATTGGTGTTTTTTGACGGTTTTTCACTGTTTTTAAGCGTTTTAGCAGGGTTATTGGTGTTTTTTGACGGTTTTTCACTGTTTTTAAGCGTTTTAGCAGGGTTATTGGTGTTTTTTGACGGTTTTTCAATGTTTTTAAGCGTTTTAGCAGGGTTATTGGTGTTTTTTGACGGTTTTTCACTGTTTTTAAGCGTTTTAGCAAGGTTATTGGTGTTTTTTGACGGTTTTTCACTGTTTTTAAGCGTTTTAGCAGGGTTATTGGTGTTTGTTGACGGTTTTTCACTGTTTTTAGGCGTTTTAGCAGGGTTATTGGTGTTTTTTGACGGTTTTTCACTGTTTTTAAGCGTTTTAGCAGGGTTATTGGTGTTTTTTGACGGTTTTTCACTGTTTTTAAGCGTTTTAGCAGGGTTATTGGTGTTTTTTGACGGTTTTTCACTGTTTTTAAGCGTTTTAGCAGGGTTATTGGTGTTTTTTGACGGTTTTTCACTGTTTTTAAGCATTTTAGCAGGGTTATTGGTGTTTTTTGACGGTTTTTCACTTTTTTTAAGCGTTTTTTTCACTGTTTTTAGGCGTTTTAGCAGGGTTATTGGTGTTTTTTGACGGTTTTTCACTGTTTTTAAGCGTTTTAGCAGGGTTATTGGTGTTTTTTGACGGTTTTTCACTGTTTTTAAGCGTTTTAGCAGGGTTATTGGTGTTTTTTGACGGTTTTTCACTGTTTTTAAGCGTTTTAGCAGGGTTATTGGTGTTTTTTGACGGTTTTTCACTGTTTTTAAGCATTTTAGCAGGGTTATTGGTGTTTTTTGACGGTTTTTCACTGTTTTTAAGCGTTTTAGCAAGGTTATTGGTGTTTTTTGACGGTTTTTCACTGTTTTTAAGCATTTTAGCAGGGTTATTGGTGTTTTTTGACGGTTTTTCACTGTTTTTAAGCGTTTTAGCAGGGTTATTGGTTTTTTTGAGGGTTTTTCACTGTTTTTAAGCGTTTTAGCAGGGTTATTGGTGTTTTTTGGCGGTTTTTCACTGTTTTTAAGCGTTTTAGCAAGGTTATTGGTGTTTTTTGACGGTTTTTCACTGTTTTTAAGCATTTCAGCAGGGTTATTGGTGTTTTTTGACGGTTTTTCACTGTTTTTAAGCGTTTTAGCAGGGTTATTGGTGTTTTTTGACGGTTTTTCACTGTTTTTAAGCGTTTTAGCAAGGTTATTGGTGTTTTTTGACGGTTTTTCACTGTTTTTAAGCGTTTTAGCAGGGTTATTGGTGTTTTTTGACGGTTTTTCACTGTTTTTAATCGTTTTAGCAGGGTTATTTGTGTTTTTTGACGGTTTTTCACTGTTTTTAAGCGTTTTAGCAAGGTTATTGGTGTTTTTTGACGGTTTTTCACTGTTTTTAAACGTTTTAGCAGGGTTATTGGTGTTTTTTGACGGGTTTTCACTGTTTTTAAGCGTTTTAGCAGGGTTATTGGTGTTTTTTGACGGTTTTTCACTGTTTTTAAGCGTTTTAGCAGGGTTATTGGTGTTTTTTGACGGTTTTTCACTGTTTTTAAGCGTTTTAGCAGGGTTATTGGTGTTTTTGACGGTTTTTCACTGTTTTTAAGCATTTTAGCAGGGTTATTGGTGTTTTTTGACGGTTTTTCACTGTTTTTAAGCGTTTTAGCAAGGTTATTGGTGTTTTTTGACGGTTTTTCACTGTTTTTAAGCGTTTTAGCAGGGTTATTGGTGTTTTTTGACGGTTTTTCACTGTTTTTAAGCGTTTTAGCAGGGTTATTAGTGTGTTTTGACGGTTTTTCACTGTTTTTAAGCGTTTTAGCAAGGTTATTGGTGTTTTTTGACGGTTTTTCACTGTTTTTAAGCGTTTTAGCAGGGTTATTGGTGTTTTTTGACGGTTTTTTACTGTTTTTAAGCGTTTTAGCAGGGTTATTGGTGTTTTTTGACGGTTTTTCACTGTTTTTAAGCGTTTTAGCAAGGTTATTGGTGTTTTTGACGGTTTTTCACTGTTTTTAAGCGTTTTAGCAGGGTTATTGGTGTTTTTTGACGGTTTTTCAATGTTTTTAAGCGTTTTAGCAGGGTTATTGGTGTGTTTTGACGGTTTTTCACTGTTTTTAAGCGTTTTAGCAAGGTTATTGGTGTTTTTTGACGGTTTTTCACTGTTTTTAAGCGTTTTAGCAAGGTTATTGGTGTTTTTTGACGGTTTTTCACTGTTTTTAAGCGTTTTAGCAGGGTTATTGGTGTTTTTTGACGGTTTTTTACTGTTTTTAAGCGTTTTAGCAGGGTTATTGGTGTTTTTTGACGGTTTTTCACTGTTTTTAAGCGTTTTAGCAGGGTTATTGGTGTTTTTTGACGGTTTTTCACTGTTTTTAAGCGTTTTAGCAGGGTTATTGGTGTTTTTTGACGGTTTTTCACTGTTTTTAAGCGTTTTAGCAGGGTTATTGGTGTTTTTTGACGGTTTTTCAATGTTTTTAAGCGTTTTAGCAGGGTTATTGGTGTTTTTTGACGGTTTTTCACTGTTTTTAAGCGTTTTAGCAGGGTTATTGGTGTTTTTTGACGGTTTTTCACTGTTTTTAAGCGTTTTAGCAGGGTTATTGGTGTTTTTTGACGGTTTTTCACTGTTTTTAGGCGTTTTAGCAGGGTTATTGGTGTTTTTTGACGGTTTTTCACTGTTTTTAAGCGTTTTAGCAGGGTTATTGGTGTTTTTTGACGGTTTTTCACTGTTTTTAAGCGTTTTAGCAGGGTTATTGGTGTTTTTTGACGGTTTTTCACTGTTTTTAAGCGTTTTAGCAGGGTTATTGGTGTTTTTTGACGGTTTTTCACTGTTTTTAAGCATTTTAGCAGGGTTATTGGTGTTTTTTGACGGTTTTTCACTGTTTTTAAGCGTTTTTTTCACTGTTTCTAGGCGTTTTAGCAGGGTTATTGGTGTTTTTTGACGGTTTTTCACTGTTTTTAAGCGTTTTAGCAGGGTTGTTGGTGTTTTTTGACGGTTTTTCACTGTTTTTAAGCGTTTTAGCAGGGTTATTGGTGTTTTTTGACGGTTTTTCACTGTTTTTAAGCGTTTTAGCAGGGTTATTGGTGTTTTTTGACGGTTTTTCACTGTTTTTAAGCATTTTAGCAGGGTTATTGGTGTTTTTTGACGGTTTTTCACTGTTTTTAAGCGTTTTAGCAAGGTTATTGGTGTTTTTTGACGGTTTTTCACTGTTTTTAAGCATTTTAGCAGGGTTATTGGTGTTTTTTGACGGTTTTTTTACTGTTTTTAAGCGTTTTAGCAGGGTTATTGGTTTTTTTGAGGGTTTTTCACTGTTTTTAAGCGTTTTAGCAGGGTTATTGGTGTTTTTTGGCGGTTTTTCACTGTTTTTAAGCGTTTTAGCAAGGTTATTGGTGTTTTTTGACGGTTTTTCACTGTTTTTAAGCATTTCAGCAGGGTTATTGGTGTTTTTTGACGGTTTTTCACTGTTTTTAAGCGTTTTAGCAGGGTTATTGGTGTTTTTTGACGGTTTTTCACTGTTTTTAAGCGTTTTAGCAGGGTTATTGGTGTTTTTTGACGGTTTTTCACTGTTTTTAAAGCGTTTTAGCAGGGTTATTGGTGTTTTTTGACGGTTTTTCAATGTTTTTAAGCGTTTTAGCAGGGTTATTGGTGTTTTTTGACGGTTTTTTACTGTTTTTAAGCGTTTTAGCAGGGTTATTGGTGTTTTTTGACGGTTTTTCACTGTTTTTAAGCGTTTTAGCAGGGTTATTGGTGTTTTTTGACGGTTTTTCACTGTTTTTAAGCGTTTTAGCAGGGTTATTGGTGTTTTTTGACGGTTTTTCACTGTTTTTAAGCGTTTTAGCAGGGTTATTGGTGTTTTTTGACGGTTTTTCAATGTTTTTAAGCGTTTTAGCAGGGTTATTGGTGTTTTTTGACGGTTTTTCACTGTTTTAAGCGTTTTAGCAGGGTTATTGGTGTTTTTTGACGGTTTTTCACTGTTTTTAGGCGTTTTAGCAGGGTTATTGGTGTTTTTTGACGGTTTTTCACTGTTTTTAGGCGTTTTAGCAGGGTTATTGGTGTTTTTTGACGGTTTTTCACTGTTTTTAAGCGTTTTAGCAGGGTTATTGGTGTTTTTTGACGGTTTTTCACTGTTTTTAAGCGTTTTAGCAGGGTTATTGGTGTTTTTTGACGGTTTTTCACTGTTTTTAAGCGTTTTAGCAGGGTTATTGGTGTTTTTTGACGGTTTTTCACTGTTTTTAAGCATTTTAGCAGGGTTATTGGTGTTTTTTGACGGTTTTTCACTGTTTTTAAGCGTTTTTTTCACTGTTTTTAGGCGTTTTAGCAGGGTTATTGGTGTTTTTTGACGGTTTTTCACTGTTTTTAAGCGTTTTAGCAGGGTTATTGGTGTTTTTTGACGGTTTTTCACTGTTTTTAAGCGTTTTAGCAGGGTTATTGGTGTTTTTTGACGGTTTTTCACTGTTTTTAAGCGTTTTAGCAGGGTTATTGGTGTTTTTTGACGGTTTTTCACTGTTTTTAAGCATTTTAGCAGGGGTATTGGTGTTTTTTGACGGTTTCTCACTGTTTTTAAGCGTTTTAGCAAGGTTATTGGTGTTTTTTGGCGGTTTTTCACTGTTTTTAAGCGTTTTAGCAAGGTTATTGGTGTTTTTTGACGGTTTTTCACTGTTTTTAAGCATTTCAGCAGGTTATTGGTGTTTTTTGACGGTTTTTCACTGTTTTTAAGCGTTTTAGCAGGGTTATTGGTGTTTTTTGACGGTTTTTCACTGTTTTTAAGCGTTTTAGCAGGGTTATTGGTGTTTTTTGACGGTTTTTCACTGTTTTTAAGCGTTTTAGCAGGGTTATTGGTGTTTTTTGACGGTTTTTCAATGTTTTTAAGCGTTTTAGCAGGGTTATTGGTGTTTTTTGACGGTTTTTCACTGTTTTTAAGCGTTTTAGCAAGGTTATTGGTGTTTTTTGACGGTTTTTCACTGTTTTTAAGCGTTTTAGCAGGGGTCATTGGTGTTTTTTGACGGTTTTTCACTGTTTTTAATCGTTTTAGCAGGGTTATTGGTGTTTTTTGACGGTTTTTCACTGTTTTTAAGCGTTTTAGCAAGGTTATTGGTGTTTTTTGACGGTTTTTCACTGTTTTTAAACGTTTTAGCAGGGTTATTGGTGTTTTTTGACGGGTTTTCACTGTTTTTAAGCGTTTTAGCAGGGTTATTGGTGTTTTTTGACGGTTTTTCACTGTTTTTAAGCGTTTTAGCAGGGTTATTGGTGTTTTTTGACGGTTTTTCACTGTTTTTAAGCGTTTTAGCAGGGTTATTGGTGTTTTTTGACGGTTTTTCACTGTTTTTAAGCATTTTAGCAGGGTTATTGGTGTTTTTTGACGGTTTTTCACTGTTTTTAAGCGTTTTAGCAAGGTTATTGGTGTTTTTTGACGGTTTTTCACTGTTTTTAAGCGTTTTAGCAGGGTTATTGGTGTTTTTTGACGGTTTTTCACTGTTTTTAAGCGTTTTAGCAGGGTTATTAGTGTGTTTTGACTGTTTTTCACTGTTTTAAGCGTTTTAGCAGGGTTATTGGTGTTTTTTGACGGTTTTTTACTGTTTTTAAGCGTTTTAGCAGGGTTATTGATGTTTTTTGACGGTTTTTCACTGTTTTTAAGCGTTTTAGCAAGGTTATTGATGTTTTTGACGGTTTTTCACTGTTTTTAAGCGTTTTAGCAGGGTTATTGGTGTTTTTTGACGGTTTTTCAATGTTTTTAAGCGTTTTAGCAGGGTTATTGGTGTGTTTTGACGGTTTTTCACTGTTTTTAAGCGTTTTAGCAAGGTTATTGGTGTTTTTTGACGGTTTTTCACTGTTTTTAAGCGTTTTAGCAAGGTTATTGGTGTTTTTTGACGGTTTTTCACTGTTTTTAAGCGTTTTAGCTGGGTTATTGGTGTTTTTTGACGGTTTTTACTGTTTTTAAGCGTTTTAGCAGGGTTATTGGTGTTTTTTGACGGTTTTTCACTGTTTTAAGCGTTTTAGCAGGGTTATGGGTGTTTTTTGACGGTTTTTCACTGTTTTTAAGCGTTTTAGCAGGGTTATTGGTGTTTTTTGACGGTTTTTCACTGTTTTTAAGCGTTTTAGCAGGGTTATTGGTGTTTTTTGACGGTTTTTCAATGTTTTTAAGCGTTTTAGCAGGGTTATTGGTGTTTTTTGACGGTTTTTCACTGTTTTTAAGCGTTTTAGCAGGGTTATTGGTGTTTTTTGACGGTTTTTCACTGTTTTTAAGCGTTTTAGCAAGGTTATTGGTGTTTTTTGACGGTTTTTCACTGTTTTTAAGCGTTTTAGCAAGGTTATTGGTGTTTTTTGACGGTTTTTCACTGTTTTTAAGCGTTTTAGCAGGGTTATTAGTGTTTTTTGACGGTTTTTTACTGTTTTTAAGCGTTTTAGCAGGGTTATTGGTGTTTTTTGACGGTTTTTCACTGTTTTTAGGCGTTTTAGCAGGGTTATTGGTGTTTTTTGACGGGTTTTTCACTGTTTTTAAGCGTTTTAGAAAGGTTATTGGTGTTTTTGACGGTTTTTCACTGTTTTTAAGCGTTTTAGCAGGGTTATTGGTGTTTTTTGACGGTTTTTCACTGTTTTTAAGCGTTTTAGCAAAGTTTATGGTGTTTTTTGACGGTTTTTTACTGCTTTCAAGCGTTTTAGCAGGGTTATTGGTGTTTTTTGACGGTTTTTCACTGTTTTTAAGCGTTTTAGCAGGGTTATTGGTGTTTTTTGACGGTTTTTCACTGTTTTTAAGCGTTTTAGCAGGGTTATTGATGTTTTTTGACGGGTTTTCACTGTTTTTAAGCGTTTTAGCAGGG
>NW_027556486.1:0-5000 GCF_964204865.1 Styela clava
GAAGCGCGACCGCACTAGCGACCGGCGCGTTTGCCTCTCAACGGTTTCACGTACTCTTGAACTCTCTCTTCAAAGTGCTTTTCAACTTTCCCTCACGGTACTTGTCCGCTATCGGTCTCGCGACCGTATTTAGTCTTAGGTGGAGTTTACCACCCGCTTTGGGCTGCATTCCCAAACAACCCGACTCCGAGAAGACCCGAAGCGGCCAAGGCAAGCGCCCCTATGGGCCTAACACCCGCCGTGGACGAGGCCTCGATCAGAAGGACACCGGCGCTCGCCGTTAGCCGCACTGGGACTTCCGTACGTCACAACTCGGCGCGCTCGAAAAGCGCGCAGATTCGACGCTGGACTCTTCCCGGTTCACTCGCCGTTACTCAGGGAATCCCTGTTGGTTTCTTTTCCTCCGCTTAATAATATGCTTAAATTCAGCGGGTGCTCTCGCCTGAACTCAGGTCGTATGTGTCAAGCGGGCCGCTTCTTACACGGCCCGCTGGCATCGCAAGTCGTCGCCGCCGGCGCCGACCGAGCGCGTACCGTCGCCGCCTTGGCCCACGGTCGGTCTTGATCTCGTGACCGGACCGACCGACCTGGACCCGCCCCTCGAACGTAGTTGAACACGTCGAGGGGCCGGCGGTGTACGGGACACGCGGTCGCGCCGAGAAAGCTCGGCGACCGCTTCAACTTGGGGCGACGCCCGGCCGTCTTCGCAGAGGCCAGGCGACGGCCCTCGGGTGAGGACGAACGCGACCCTGAGGCAGACGCGGTCCCGGGATTGACCCGAGACCGCAATTCGCGTTCAGAAGGTCGACGTTCAATGTGTTCTGCAATTCACATTACTTCTCGCACTTGGCTGCGTCCTTCATCGACTCGCGAGCCGAGTGATCCACCGTTAAGAGTCGTCCTCGACGTTTCGCCCGGCGCCGAAGCGCGCGGACGTCACACTGTGGGATCGACCACAAAACCACCACCGACAACAACTGCACAAAAACACCAACAAACGGCGCCGAGCGACCGCCGGGCTGGGCCGGCGGCACATCGAGCGCGGTGCCCAGAAGCCACCATCGCACTCGGCTGCCTTGCTATGCCAACGTGTTACGCGTGTCGCACGGGGCGGAACCCCGATTGACGGCCGCCCTCTCGGCGGCACCCAAAGACAATTAAGTGCGCGGTCGCCGGGGCCTACCACCACTTTCGGTAATGATCCTTCCGCAGGTTCACCTACGGAAACCTTGTTACGACTTTTACTTCCTCTAAATGATCAAGTTTGATCGTCTTCTCGACACGCCGACGCGGCCGTTGCCAGCCGCGACGGGGCCGATCCAAGGATCTCACTAAACCATTCAATCGGTAGTAGCGACGGGCGGTGTGTACAAAGGGCAGGGACGTAATCAACGCAAGTTGATGACTTGCGCTTACTGGGAATTCCTCGTTCAAGGGAAACAATTGCAAGTCCCTATCCCAATCACGAATGAGGTTCAACGGGTTACCCGGACCTTTCGGCCTAGGTTAGACACTCGCTGCTTCACTCAGTGTAGCGCGCGTGCGGCCCCGGACATCTAAGGGCATCACAGACCTGTTATTGCTCAATCTCGTGTGGCTAAACGCCACTAGTCCCTCTAAGAAGTTAGACGCCGACCGAGAAGGTCGCGTAACTATTTAGCATGCCAGAGTCTCGTTCGTTATCGGAATTAACCAGACAAATCGCTCCACCAACTAAGAACGGCCATGCACCACCACCCACAGAATCAAGAAAGAGCTCTCAATCTGTCAATCCTACCTGTGTCCGGGCCGGGTGAGTTTCCCCGTGTTGAGTCAAATTAAGCCGCAGGCTCCACTCCTGGTGGTGCCCTTCCGTCAATTCCTTTAAGTTTCAGCTTTGCAACCATACTTCCCCCGGAACCCAAAGACTTTGGTTTCCCGGAAGCTGCCGGAAAGGTCGTCATGGTAACGCCTCCCGATCGCTAGTTGGCATCGTTTATAGTCAGAACTAGGACGGTATCTGATCGTCTTCGAACCTCTGACTTTCGCTCTTGATTAAAGAAAACATTCTTGGCGAATGCTTTCGCAGTAGTTCGTCTTCCGCCGATCCAAGAATTTCACCTCTAACGGCAGAGTACGGACGCCCCCGTCTGTCCCTCTTAATCATTACCTCGTGCTCCGAAAACCAACAAAATAGAACCGAGGTCCTATTCCATTATTCCATGCAACACTATGCAGGCGAACAGCCTGCTTTGAACACTCTAATTTTTTCAAAGTAAACTTATCGGCCACCGCCGACACTCAGTCAAGAGCACCGACGGAGAACCGAAGGTGAGGCGAACGCAACCAGTGACACGCCTTGCGACGGACCGGCGGCGCTCGCCCAAAATCCAACTACGAGCTTTTCAACCGCAACAACTTTAGCATACACTGTTGGAGCTGGAATTACCGCGGCTGCTGGCACCAGACTTGCCCTCCAATGGATACTCGTTAAGAGTTTTAGGATGTACTCATTCCAATTACAGGGCCTCGTTAGAGTCCTGTATTGTTATTTTTCGTCACTACCTCCCCGTGTCGGGAATGGGTAATTTGCGCGCCTGCTGCCTTCCTTGGATGTGGTAGCCGTTTCTCAGGCTCCCTCTCCGGAATCGAACCCTGATTCCCCGTTACCCGTTATCACAAAGGTAGGCACGTAGCGTACCTTCGACAGTTGATAGGGCAGACACTTGAATGATACGTCGTCGGTGCAGAGACCGTACGATCCGCGTGGTTATCCAGAGTCATCAAACGTCACAGGACGAACCCGGTCGGTTTTGATCTGATAAAAGCGCGCCTCCCGAAGTCGGCGCTTAATGCATGTATTAGCTCTAGAATTACCACAGTTATCCACTTCGCTTACGAGACCAAATAAACCAAGACTGATTTAATGAGCCATTCGCAGTTTCGCTTTACGAGAACTCGTACTTGCACCTGCATGGCTTAATCTTTGAGACAAGCATATCACTACTGGCAGGATCAACCAGATAGCTGCGACAGCTGCGCTCGGCCCTTGCTGGGCCGCCCGGCGCGTGCTCGTCGCATTCGTTTAAGACCGAGGCGATCGCCTGCGGCCGTACTCGGCTTCGACAGTCGCTGGCCGCGACGTCCACGCTCTCGCCGGCAGTGCCAGGCGGAGCGATTTGCGTTTTTCTTTGCTCGCCCTCTCTCGGGCTCGATCCATTCAGTTTCGCACAAACAAGAGCTCTGCCGGCCGCCTGCAGCGGTGCCTAAAACCCGGGCATAACAATGCGACCGTTCTGCTAGGCCGACAAGCGCTCAAGCCAGACGCTCGATCGAACGCCCCCTACACATTAGTCGAGACAACGGCTCGCTCATTAGCATCGCGTTTGTACTTTAACTTTTTTCGGCTCGGCTTCTTTCGACGCCGATGCCGGCGACGCAGCACTCTCTCGCCCGCCAGCCACCGAGAAAAGGGTGCGCTCCGACCGGCCCCGCACCGCTCTTTCTTGGCTCATTCGAAATTACTGTCTTTCGCTCTGACATGCCTTACCTAGGGTTAGGTTAGTATGCTTGCACGTTTGTACTTTAACTTTTTTCGGCTCGGCTTCTTTCGACGCCGATGCCGGCGACGCAGCACTCTCTCGCCCGCCAGCCACCGAGAAAAGGGTGCGCTCCGACCGGCCCCGCACCGCTCTTTCATGGCTCATTCGAGTTTACTGTCTTTCGCTCTGACATGCCTTACCTAGGGTTAGGTTAGTATGCTTGCACGTTTGTACATTAACTTTTTTCGGCTCGGCTTCTTTCGACGCCGATGCCGGCGACGCAGCACTCTCTCGCCCGCCAGCCACCGAGAAAAGGGTGCGCTCCGACCGGCCCCGCACCGCTCTTTCTTGGCTCATTCGAAATTACTGTCTTTCGCTCTGACATGCCTTACCTAGGGTTAGGTTAGTATGCTTGCACGTTTGTACATTAACTTTTTTCGGCTCGGCTTCTTTCGACGCCGATGCCGGCGACGCAGCACTCTCTCGCCCGCCAGCCACCGAGAAAAGGGTGCGCTCCGACCGGCCCCGCACCGCTCTTTCATGGCTCATTCGAAATTACTGTCTTTCGCTCTGACATGCCTTACCTAGGGTTAGGTTAGTATGCTTGCACGTTTGTACTTTAACTTTTTTTGGCTCGGCTTCTTTCGACGCCGATGCCGGCGACGCAGCACTCTCTCGCCCGCCAGCCACCTAGAAAAGGGTGCGCTCCGACCGGCCCCGCACCGCTCTTTCTTGGCTCATTCGAAATTACTGTCTTTCGCTCTGACATGCCTTACCTAGGGTTAGGTTAGTATGCTTGCACGTTTGTACTTTAACTTTTTTCGGCTCGGCTTCTTTCGACGCCGATGCCGGCGACGCAGCACTCTCTCGCCCGCCAGCCACCGAGAAAAGGGTGCGCTCCGACCGGCCCCGCACCGCTCTTTCTTGGCTCATTCGAAATTACTGTCTTTCGCTCTGACATGCCTTACCTAGGGTTAGGTTAGTATGCTTGCACGTTTGTACATTAACTTTTTTCGGCTCGGCCTCTTTCGACGCCGATGCCGGCGACGCAGCACTCTCTCGCCCGCCAGCCACCGAGAAAAGGGTGCGCTCCGACCGGCCCCGCACCGCTCTTTCATGGCTCATTCGAAATTACTGTCTTTCGCTCTGACATGCCTTACCTAGGGTTAGGTTAGTATGCTTGCACGTTTGTACTTTAACTTTTTTTGGCTCGGCTTCTTTCGACGCCGATGCCGGCGACGCAGCACTCTCTCGCCCGCCAGCCACCGAGAAAAGGGTGCGCTCCGACCGGCCCCGCACCGCTCTTTCATGGCTCATTCGAAATTACTGTCTTTCGCTCTGACATGCCTTACCTAGGGTTAGGTTAGTATGCTTGCACGTTTGTACTTTAACTTTTTTTGGCTCGGCTTCTTTCGACGCCGATGCCGGCGACGCAGCACTCTCTCGCCCGCCAGCCACCTAGAAAAGGGTGCGCTCCGA
>NW_027556486.1:15000-17500 GCF_964204865.1 Styela clava
ATGCTTGCACGTTTGTACTTTAACTTTTTTCGGCTCGGCTTCTTTCGACGCCGATGCCGGCGACGCAGCACTCTCTCGCCCGCCAGCCACCGAGAAAAGGGTGCGCTCCGACCGGCCCCGCACCGCTCTTTCATGGCTCATTCGAGTTTACTGTCTTTCGCTCTGACATGCCTTACCTAGGGTTAGGTTAGTATGCTTGCACGTTTGTACATTAACTTTTTTCGGCTCGGCTTCTTTCGACGCCGATGCCGGCGACGCAGCACTCTCTCGCCCGCCAGCCACCGAGAAAAGGGTGCGCTCCGACCGGCCCCGCACCGCTCTTTCTTGGCTCATTCGAAATTACTGTCTTTCGCTCTGACATGCCTTACCTAGGGTTAGGTTAGTATGCTTGCACGTTTGTACATTAACTTTTTTCGGCTCGGCTTCTTTCGACGCCGATGCCGGCGACGCAGCACTCTCTCGCCCGCCAGCCACCGAGAAAAGGGTGCGCTCCGACCGGCCCCGCACCGCTCTTTCATGGCTCATTCGAAATTACTGTCTTTCGCTCTGACATGCCTTACCTAGGGTTAGGTTAGTATGCTTGCACGTTTGTACTTTAACTTTTTTTGGCTCGGCTTCTTTCGACGCCGATGCCGGCGACGCAGCACTCTCTCGCCCGCCAGCCACCTAGAAAAGGGTGCGCTCCGACCGGCCCCGCACCGCTCTTTCTTGGCTCATTCGAAATTACTGTCTTTCGCTCTGACATGCCTTACCTAGGGTTAGGTTAGTATGCTTGCACGTTTGTACTTTAACTTTTTTCGGCTCGGCTTCTTTCGACGCCGATGCCGGCGACGCAGCACTCTCTCGCCCGCCAGCCACCGAGAAAAGGGTGCGCTCCGACCGGCCCCGCACCGCTCTTTCTTGGCTCATTCGAAATTACTGTCTTTCGCTCTGACATGCCTTACCTAGGGTTAGGTTAGTATGCTTGCACGTTTGTACATTAACTTTTTTCGGCTCGGCCTCTTTCGACGCCGATGCCGGCGACGCAGCACTCTCTCGCCCGCCAGCCACCGAGAAAAGGGTGCGCTCCGACCGGCCCCGCACCGCTCTTTCATGGCTCATTCGAAATTACTGTCTTTCGCTCTGACATGCCTTACCTAGGGTTAGGTTAGTATGCTTGCACGTTTGTACTTTAACTTTTTTTGGCTCGGCTTCTTTCGACGCCGATGCCGGCGACGCAGCACTCTCTCGCCCGCCAGCCACCGAGAAAAGGGTGCGCTCCGACCGGCCCCGCACCGCTCTTTCATGGCTCATTCGAAATTACTGTCTTTCGCTCTGACATGCCTTACCTAGGGTTAGGTTAGTATGCTTGCACGTTTGTACTTTAACTTTTTTTGGCTCGGCTTCTTTCGACGCCGATGCCGGCGACGCAGCACTCTCTCGCCCGCCAGCCACCTAGAAAAGGGTGCGCTCCGACCGGCCCCGCACCGCTCTTTCTTGGCTCATTCGAAATTACTGTCTTTCGCTCTGACATGCCTTACCTAGGGTTAGGTTAGTATGCTTGCACGTTTGTACTTTAACTTTTTTTGGCTCGGCTTCTTTCGACGCCGATGCCGGCGACGCAGCACTCTCTCGCCCGCCAGCCACCTAGAAAAGGGTGCGCTCCGACCGGCCCCGCACCGCTCTTTCTTGGCTCATTCGAAATTACTGTCTTTCGCTCTGACATGCCTTACCTAGGGTTAGGTTAGTATGCTTGCACGTTTGTACTTTAACTTTTTTCGGCTCGGCTTCTTTCGACGCCGATGCCGGCGACGCAGCACTCTCTCGCCCGCCAGCCACCGAGAAAAGGGTGCGCTCCGACCGGCCCCGCACCGCTCTTTCATGGCTCATTCGAAATTACTGTCTTTCGCTCTGACATGCCTTACCTAGGGTTAGGTTAGTATGCTTGCACGTTTGTACTTTAACTTTTTTTGGCTCGGCTTCTTTCGACGCCGATGCCGGCGACGCAGCACTCTCTCGCCCGCCAGCCACCTAGAAAAGGGTGCGCTCCGACCGGCCCCGCACCGCTCTTTCTTGGCTCATTCGAAATTACTGTCTTTCGCTCTGACATGCCTTACCTAGGGTTAGGTTAGTATGCTTGCACGTTTGTACTTTAACTTTTTTCGGCTCGGCTTCTTTCGACGCCGATGCCGGCGACGCAGCACTCTCTCGCCCGCCAGCCACCGAGAAAAGGGTGCGCTCCGACCGGCCCCGCACCGCTCTTTCTTGGCTCATTCGAAATTACTGTCTTTCGCTCTGACATGCCTTACCTAGGGTTAGGTTAGTATGCTTGCACGTTTGTACATTAACTTTTTTCGGCTCGGCCTCTTTCGACGCCGATGCCGGCGACGCAGCACTCTCTCGCCCGCCAGCCACCGAGAAAAGGGTGCGCTCCGACCGGCCCCGCACCGCTCTTTCATGGCTCATTCGAAATTACTGTCTTTCGCTCTGACATGCCTTACCTAGGGTTAGGTTAGTATGC
>NW_027556486.1:25000-30000 GCF_964204865.1 Styela clava
AATTTCACCTCTAACGGCAGAGTACGGACGCCCCCGTCTGTCCCTCTTAATCATTACCTCGTGCTCCGAAAACCAACAAAATAGAACCGAGGTCCTATTCCATTATTCCATGCAACACTATGCAGGCGAACAGCCTGCTTTGAACACTCTAATTTTTTCAAAGTAAACTTATCGGCCACCGCCGACACTCAGTCAAGAGCACCGACGGAGAACCGAAGGTGAGGCGAACGCAACCAGTGACACGCCTTGCGACGGACCGGCGGCGCTCGCCCAAAATCCAACTACGAGCTTTTCAACCGCAACAACTTTAGCATACACTGTTGGAGCTGGAATTACCGCGGCTGCTGGCACCAGACTTGCCCTCCAATGGATACTCGTTAAGAGTTTTAGGATGTACTCATTCCAATTACAGGGCCTCGTTAGAGTCCTGTATTGTTATTTTTCGTCACTACCTCCCCGTGTCGGGAATGGGTAATTTGCGCGCCTGCTGCCTTCCTTGGATGTGGTAGCCGTTTCTCAGGCTCCCTCTCCGGAATCGAACCCTGATTCCCCGTTACCCGTTATCACAAAGGTAGGCACGTAGCGTACCTTCGACAGTTGATAGGGCAGACACTTGAATGATACGTCGTCGGTGCAGAGACCGTACGATCCGCGTGGTTATCCAGAGTCATCAAACGTCACAGGACGAACCCGGTCGGTTTTGATCTGATAAAAGCGCGCCTCCCGAAGTCGGCGCTTAATGCATGTATTAGCTCTAGAATTACCACAGTTATCCACTTCGCTTACGAGACCAAATAAACCAAGACTGATTTAATGAGCCATTCGCAGTTTCGCTTTACGAGAACTCGTACTTGCACCTGCATGGCTTAATCTTTGAGACAAGCATATCACTACTGGCAGGATCAACCAGATAGCTGCGACAGCTGCGCTCGGCCCTTGCTGGGCCGCCCGGCGCGTGCTCGTCGCATTCGTTTAAGACCGAGGCGATCGCCTGCGGCCGTACTCGGCTTCGACAGTCGCTGGCCGCGACGTCCACGCTCTCGCCGGCAGTGCCAGGCGGAGCGATTTGCGTTTTTTCTTTGCTCGCCCTCTCTCGGGCTCGATCCATTCAGTTTCGCACAAACAAGAGCTCTGCCGGCCGCCTGCAGCGGTGCCTAAAACCCGGGCATAACAATGCGACCGTTCTGCTAGGCCGACAAGCGCTCAAGCCAGACGCTCGATCGAACGCCCCCTACACATTAGTCGAGACAACGGCTCGCTCATTAGCATCGCGTTTGTACTTTAACTTTTTTCGGCTCGGCTTCTTTCGACGCCGATGCCGGCGACGCAGCACTCTCTCGCCCGCCAGCCACCGAGAAAAGGGTGCGCTCCGACCGGCCCCGCACCGCTCTTTCTTGGCTCATTCGAAATTACTGTCTTTCGCTCTGACATGCCTTACCTAGGGTTAGGTTAGTATGCTTGCACGTTTGTACTTTAACTTTTTTCGGCTCGGCTTCTTTCGACGCCGATGCCGGCGACGCAGCACTCTCTCGCCCGCCAGCCACCGAGAAAAGGGTGCGCTCCGACCGGCCCCGCACCGCTCTTTCATGGCTCATTCGAGTTTACTGTCTTTCGCTCTGACATGCCTTACCTAGGGTTAGGTTAGTATGCTTGCACGTTTGTACATTAACTTTTTTCGGCTCGGCTTCTTTCGACGCCGATGCCGGCGACGCAGCACTCTCTCGCCCGCCAGCCACCGAGAAAAGGGTGCGCTCCGACCGGCCCCGCACCGCTCTTTCTTGGCTCATTCGAAATTACTGTCTTTCGCTCTGACATGCCTTACCTAGGGTTAGGTTAGTATGCTTGCACGTTTGTACATTAACTTTTTTCGGCTCGGCTTCTTTCGACGCCGATGCCGGCGACGCAGCACTCTCTCGCCCGCCAGCCACCGAGAAAAGGGTGCGCTCCGACCGGCCCCGCACCGCTCTTTCATGGCTCATTCGAAATTACTGTCTTTCGCTCTGACATGCCTTACCTAGGGTTAGGTTAGTATGCTTGCACGTTTGTACTTTAACTTTTTTTGGCTCGGCTTCTTTCGACGCCGATGCCGGCGACGCAGCACTCTCTCGCCCGCCAGCCACCTAGAAAAGGGTGCGCTCCGACCGGCCCCGCACCGCTCTTTCTTGGCTCATTCGAAATTACTGTCTTTCGCTCTGACATGCCTTACCTAGGGTTAGGTTAGTATGCTTGCACGTTTGTACTTTAACTTTTTTCGGCTCGGCTTCTTTCGACGCCGATGCCGGCGACGCAGCACTCTCTCGCCCGCCAGCCACCGAGAAAAGGGTGCGCTCCGACCGGCCCCGCACCGCTCTTTCTTGGCTCATTCGAAATTACTGTCTTTCGCTCTGACATGCCTTACCTAGGGTTAGGTTAGTATGCTTGCACGTTTGTACATTAACTTTTTTCGGCTCGGCCTCTTTCGACGCCGATGCCGGCGACGCAGCACTCTCTCGCCCGCCAGCCACCGAGAAAAGGGTGCGCTCCGACCGGCCCCGCACCGCTCTTTCATGGCTCATTCGAAATTACTGTCTTTCGCTCTGACATGCCTTACCTAGGGTTAGGTTAGTATGCTTGCACGTTTGTACTTTAACTTTTTTTGGCTCGGCTTCTTTCGACGCCGATGCCGGCGACGCAGCACTCTCTCGCCCGCCAGCCACCGAGAAAAGGGTGCGCTCCGACCGGCCCCGCACCGCTCTTTCATGGCTCATTCGAAATTACTGTCTTTCGCTCTGACATGCCTTACCTAGGGTTAGGTTAGTATGCTTGCACGTTTGTACTTTAACTTTTTTTGGCTCGGCTTCTTTCGACGCCGATGCCGGCGACGCAGCACTCTCTCGCCCGCCAGCCACCTAGAAAAGGGTGCGCTCCGACCGGCCCCGCACCGCTCTTTCTTGGCTCATTCGAAATTACTGTCTTTCGCTCTGACATGCCTTACCTAGGGTTAGGTTAGTATGCTTGCACGTTTGTACTTTAACTTTTTTTGGCTCGGCTTCTTTCGACGCCGATGCCGGCGACGCAGCACTCTCTCGCCCGCCAGCCACCTAGAAAAGGGTGCGCTCCGACCGGCCCCGCACCGCTCTTTCTTGGCTCATTCGAAATTACTGTCTTTCGCTCTGACATGCCTTACCTAGGGTTAGGTTAGTATGCTTGCACGTTTGTACTTTAACTTTTTTCGGCTCGGCTTCTTTCGACGCCGATGCCGGCGACGCAGCACTCTCTCGCCCGCCAGCCACCGAGAAAAGGGTGCGCTCCGACCGGCCCCGCACCGCTCTTTCATGGCTCATTCGAAATTACTGTCTTTCGCTCTGACATGCCTTACCTAGGGTTAGGTTAGTATGCTTGCACGTTTGTACTTTAACTTTTTTTGGCTCGGCTTCTTTCGACGCCGATGCCGGCGACGCAGCACTCTCTCGCCCGCCAGCCACCTAGAAAAGGGTGCGCTCCGACCGGCCCCGCACCGCTCTTTCTTGGCTCATTCGAAATTACTGTCTTTCGCTCTGACATGCCTTACCTAGGGTTAGGTTAGTATGCTTGCACGTTTGTACTTTAACTTTTTTCGGCTCGGCTTCTTTCGACGCCGATGCCGGCGACGCAGCACTCTCTCGCCCGCCAGCCACCGAGAAAAGGGTGCGCTCCGACCGGCCCCGCACCGCTCTTTCTTGGCTCATTCGAAATTACTGTCTTTCGCTCTGACATGCCTTACCTAGGGTTAGGTTAGTATGCTTGCACGTTTGTACATTAACTTTTTTCGGCTCGGCCTCTTTCGACGCCGATGCCGGCGACGCAGCACTCTCTCGCCCGCCAGCCACCGAGAAAAGGGTGCGCTCCGACCGGCCCCGCACCGCTCTTTCATGGCTCATTCGAAATTACTGTCTTTCGCTCTGACATGCCTTACCTAGGGTTAGGTTAGTATGCTTGCACGTTTGTACTTTAACTTTTTTTGGCTCGGCTTCTTTCGACGCCGATGCCGGCGACGCAGCACTCTCTCGCCCGCCAGCCACCGAGAAAAGGGTGCGCTCCGACCGGCCCCGCACCGCTCTTTCATGGCTCATTCGAAATTACTGTCTTTCGCTCTGACATGCCTTACCTAGGGTTAGGTTAGTATGCTTGCACGTTTGTACTTTAACTTTTTTTGGCTCGGCTTCTTTCGACGCCGATGCCGGCGACGCAGCACTCTCTCGCCCGCCAGCCACCTAGAAAAGGGTGCGCTCCGACCGGCCCCGCACCGCTCTTTCTTGGCTCATTCGAAATTACTGTCTTTCGCTCTGACATGCCTTACCTAGGGTTAGGTTAGTATGCTTGCACGTTTGTACTTTAACTTTTTTCGGCTCGGCTTCTTTCGACGCCGATGCCGGCGACGCAGCACTCTCTCGCCCGCCAGCCACCGAGAAAAGGGTGCGCTCCGACCGGCCCCGCACCGCTCTTTCTTGGCTCATTCGAAATTACTGTCTTTCGCTCTGACATGCCTTACCTAGGGTTAGGTTAGTATGCTTGCACGTTTGTACTTTAACTTTTTTTGGCTCGGCTTCTTTCGACGCCGATGCCGGCGACGCAGCACTCTCTCGCCCGCCAGCCACCTAGAAAAGGGTGCGCTCCGACCGGCCCCGCACCGCTCTTTCTTGGCTCATTCGAAATTACTGTCTTTCGCTCTGACATGCCTTACCTAGGGTTAGGTTAGTATGCTTGCACGTTTGTACTTTAACTTTTTTCGGCTCGGCTTCTTTCGACGCCGATGCCGGCGACGCAGCACTCTCTCGCCCGCCAGCCACCGAGAAAAGGGTGCGCTCCGACCGGCCCCGCACCGCTCTTTCTTGGCTCATTCGAAATTACTGTCTTTCGCTCTGACATGCCTTACCTAGGGTTAGGTTAGTATGCTTGCACGTTTGTACTTTAACTTTTTTCGGCTCGGCTTCTTTCGACGCCGATGCCGGCGACGCAGCACTCTCTCGCCCGCCAGCCAC
>NW_027556486.1:37500-40000 GCF_964204865.1 Styela clava
GCAGTGCCAGGCGGAGCGATTTGCGTTTTTTCTTTGCTCGCCCTCTCTCGGGCTCGATCCATTCAGTTTCGCACAAACAAGAGCTCTGCCGGCCGCCTGCAGCGGTGCCTAAAACCCGGGCATAACAATGCGACCGTTCTGCTAGGCCGACAAGCGCTCAAGCCAGACGCTCGATCGAACGCCCCCTACACATTAGTCGAGACAACGGCTCGCTCATTAGCATCGCGTTTGTACTTTAACTTTTTTCGGCTCGGCTTCTTTCGACGCCGATGCCGGCGACGCAGCACTCTCTCGCCCGCCAGCCACCGAGAAAAGGGTGCGCTCCGACCGGCCCCGCACCGCTCTTTCTTGGCTCATTCGAAATTACTGTCTTTCGCTCTGACATGCCTTACCTAGGGTTAGGTTAGTATGCTTGCACGTTTGTACTTTAACTTTTTTCGGCTCGGCTTCTTTCGACGCCGATGCCGGCGACGCAGCACTCTCTCGCCCGCCAGCCACCGAGAAAAGGGTGCGCTCCGACCGGCCCCGCACCGCTCTTTCATGGCTCATTCGAGTTTACTGTCTTTCGCTCTGACATGCCTTACCTAGGGTTAGGTTAGTATGCTTGCACGTTTGTACATTAACTTTTTTCGGCTCGGCTTCTTTCGACGCCGATGCCGGCGACGCAGCACTCTCTCGCCCGCCAGCCACCGAGAAAAGGGTGCGCTCCGACCGGCCCCGCACCGCTCTTTCTTGGCTCATTCGAAATTACTGTCTTTCGCTCTGACATGCCTTACCTAGGGTTAGGTTAGTATGCTTGCACGTTTGTACATTAACTTTTTTCGGCTCGGCTTCTTTCGACGCCGATGCCGGCGACGCAGCACTCTCTCGCCCGCCAGCCACCGAGAAAAGGGTGCGCTCCGACCGGCCCCGCACCGCTCTTTCATGGCTCATTCGAAATTACTGTCTTTCGCTCTGACATGCCTTACCTAGGGTTAGGTTAGTATGCTTGCACGTTTGTACTTTAACTTTTTTTGGCTCGGCTTCTTTCGACGCCGATGCCGGCGACGCAGCACTCTCTCGCCCGCCAGCCACCTAGAAAAGGGTGCGCTCCGACCGGCCCCGCACCGCTCTTTCTTGGCTCATTCGAAATTACTGTCTTTCGCTCTGACATGCCTTACCTAGGGTTAGGTTAGTATGCTTGCACGTTTGTACTTTAACTTTTTTCGGCTCGGCTTCTTTCGACGCCGATGCCGGCGACGCAGCACTCTCTCGCCCGCCAGCCACCGAGAAAAGGGTGCGCTCCGACCGGCCCCGCACCGCTCTTTCTTGGCTCATTCGAAATTACTGTCTTTCGCTCTGACATGCCTTACCTAGGGTTAGGTTAGTATGCTTGCACGTTTGTACATTAACTTTTTTCGGCTCGGCCTCTTTCGACGCCGATGCCGGCGACGCAGCACTCTCTCGCCCGCCAGCCACCGAGAAAAGGGTGCGCTCCGACCGGCCCCGCACCGCTCTTTCATGGCTCATTCGAAATTACTGTCTTTCGCTCTGACATGCCTTACCTAGGGTTAGGTTAGTATGCTTGCACGTTTGTACTTTAACTTTTTTTGGCTCGGCTTCTTTCGACGCCGATGCCGGCGACGCAGCACTCTCTCGCCCGCCAGCCACCGAGAAAAGGGTGCGCTCCGACCGGCCCCGCACCGCTCTTTCATGGCTCATTCGAAATTACTGTCTTTCGCTCTGACATGCCTTACCTAGGGTTAGGTTAGTATGCTTGCACGTTTGTACTTTAACTTTTTTTGGCTCGGCTTCTTTCGACGCCGATGCCGGCGACGCAGCACTCTCTCGCCCGCCAGCCACCTAGAAAAGGGTGCGCTCCGACCGGCCCCGCACCGCTCTTTCTTGGCTCATTCGAAATTACTGTCTTTCGCTCTGACATGCCTTACCTAGGGTTAGGTTAGTATGCTTGCACGTTTGTACTTTAACTTTTTTTGGCTCGGCTTCTTTCGACGCCGATGCCGGCGACGCAGCACTCTCTCGCCCGCCAGCCACCTAGAAAAGGGTGCGCTCCGACCGGCCCCGCACCGCTCTTTCTTGGCTCATTCGAAATTACTGTCTTTCGCTCTGACATGCCTTACCTAGGGTTAGGTTAGTATGCTTGCACGTTTGTACTTTAACTTTTTTCGGCTCGGCTTCTTTCGACGCCGATGCCGGCGACGCAGCACTCTCTCGCCCGCCAGCCACCGAGAAAAGGGTGCGCTCCGACCGGCCCCGCACCGCTCTTTCATGGCTCATTCGAAATTACTGTCTTTCGCTCTGACATGCCTTACCTAGGGTTAGGTTAGTATGCTTGCACGTTTGTACTTTAACTTTTTTTGGCTCGGCTTCTTTCGACGCCGATGCCGGCGACGCAGCACTCTCTCGCCCGCCAGCCACCTAGAAAAGGGTGCGCTCCGACCGGCCCCGCACCGCTCTTTCTTGGCTCATTCGAAATTACTGTCTTTCGCTCTGACATGCC
>NW_027556486.1:47500-49009 GCF_964204865.1 Styela clava
GAATTAACCAGACAAATCGCTCCACCAACTAAGAACGGCCATGCACCACCACCCACAGAATCAAGAAAGAGCTCTCAATCTGTCAATCCTACCTGTGTCCGGGCCGGGTGAGTTTCCCCGTGTTGAGTCAAATTAAGCCGCAGGCTCCACTCCTGGTGGTGCCCTTCCGTCAATTCCTTTAAGTTTCAGCTTTGCAACCATACTTCCCCCGGAACCCAAAGACTTTGGTTTCCCGGAAGCTGCCGGAAAGGTCGTCATGGTAACGCCTCCCGATCGCTAGTTGGCATCGTTTATAGTCAGAACTAGGACGGTATCTGATCGTCTTCGAACCTCTGACTTTCGCTCTTGATTAAAGAAAACATTCTTGGCGAATGCTTTCGCAGTAGTTCGTCTTCCGCCGATCCAAGAATTTCACCTCTAACGGCAGAGTACGGACGCCCCCGTCTGTCCCTCTTAATCATTACCTCGTGCTCCGAAAACCAACAAAATAGAACCGAGGTCCTATTCCATTATTCCATGCAACACTATGCAGGCGAACAGCCTGCTTTGAACACTCTAATTTTTTCAAAGTAAACTTATCGGCCACCGCCGACACTCAGTCAAGAGCACCGACGGAGAACCGAAGGTGAGGCGAACGCAACCAGTGACACGCCTTGCGACGGACCGGCGGCGCTCGCCCAAAATCCAACTACGAGCTTTTCAACCGCAACAACTTTAGCATACACTGTTGGAGCTGGAATTACCGCGGCTGCTGGCACCAGACTTGCCCTCCAATGGATACTCGTTAAGAGTTTTAGGATGTACTCATTCCAATTACAGGGCCTCGTTAGAGTCCTGTATTGTTATTTTTCGTCACTACCTCCCCGTGTCGGGAATGGGTAATTTGCGCGCCTGCTGCCTTCCTTGGATGTGGTAGCCGTTTCTCAGGCTCCCTCTCCGGAATCGAACCCTGATTCCCCGTTACCCGTTATCACAAAGGTAGGCACGTAGCGTACCTTCGACAGTTGATAGGGCAGACACTTGAATGATACGTCGTCGGTGCAGAGACCGTACGATCCGCGTGGTTATCCAGAGTCATCAAACGTCACAGGACGAACCCGGTCGGTTTTGATCTGATAAAAGCGCGCCTCCCGAAGTCGGCGCTTAATGCATGTATTAGCTCTAGAATTACCACAGTTATCCACTTCGCTTACGAGACCAAATAAACCAAGACTGATTTAATGAGCCATTCGCAGTTTCGCTTTACGAGAACTCGTACTTGCACCTGCATGGCTTAATCTTTGAGACAAGCATATCACTACTGGCAGGATCAACCAGATAGCTGCGACAGCTGCGCTCGGCCCTTGCTGGGCCGCCCGGCGCGTGCTCGTCGCATTCGTTTAAGACCGAGGCGATCGCCTGCGGCCGTACTCGGCTTCGACAGTCGCTGGCCGCGACGTCCACGCTCTCGCCGGCAGTGCCAGGCGGAGCGATTTGCGTTTTTTCTTTGCTCGCCCTCTCTCGGGCTCG
>NW_027556487.1:0-22646 GCF_964204865.1 Styela clava
AAGAACCCTGCTAAAACGCCTAAAAACAGTGAAAAACCGTCAAAAAACAGCAAGAACCCTGCGTGAACGATTAGAAACAGTGAAAACCGTCAAAAAACACCAAGAACCCTGCTAAAATGCTTAAAAACAGTGAAAAACCGTCAAAAAACATCAAGAACACTGCTAAAACGCTTAAAAACAGTAAAAAACCGTCAAAAAACACCAAGAACCCTGCTAAAACGCTTAAAAACAGTGAAAAACAGTCAAAAAACACCAAGAACCTTGCTTAAACGCTTAAAAACAGTGAAAAACCGTCAAAAAACACCAAGAACCCTGCTAAAACGCTTAAAAACAGTGAAAAACCGTCAAAAAACACCAAGAACCCAGCTAAAACGCTTAAAAACAGTGAAAACCCGTCATACAACACCAAGAACCTTGAGTAAACGATAAAAACAGTGAAAAATCGTCAAAAAACACCAAGAACCTTGTTTAAACACTTAAAAACAGTGAAAACCGTCAAAAAACACCAAGAACCCTGCTAAAACGCTTAAAAACAGTGAAAAACCGTCAAAAAACACCGAGAACCCTGCTAAAACACTTAAAAACAGTGAAAAACCGTCAAAAAACACCAAGAACCCAGCTAAAACGCTTAAAAACAGTGAAAACCCGTCATACAACACCAAAAACCTTGAGTAAACGATAAAAACAGTGAAAAACCGTCAAAAAACACCGAGAACCCTGCTAAAACACTTAAAAACAGTGAAAACCGTCAAAAAACACCAAGAACCCTGCTAAAACGCTTAAAAACAGTGAAAAACCGTCAAAAAACACCGAGAACCCTGCTAAAACACTTAAAAACAGTGAAAAACCGTCAAAAAACACCAAGAACCCTGCTAAAACGCTTAAAAACAGTGAAAAACCGTCAAAAAACTCCAAGAACCCTGCTTAAACGCCTAAAAACAGTGAAAACCCGTCAAAAAACAGCAAGGACCCTGCGTGAACGATTAGAAACAGTGAAAAACCTTCAAAAAACACCAAGAAGCCTGCTGAAACGCTTAAAAACAGTGAAAAACCGTCAAAAAACATCAAGAACCCTGCTAAAACGCTTAAAAACAGAGAAAAACCGTCAAAAAACACCAAGAACCCTGCTAAAACGCTTAAAAACAGTGAAAAACCGTCAAAAAACACCAAGAACTTTGCGTAAACGATTAAAAACGGTGAAAAACCGTCAAAAAACACCAAGAACCCTGCTAAAACGCTTAAAAACAGTGAAAAACCGTCAAAAAACTCCAAGAACCCTGCTTAAACGTCTAAAAACAGTGAAAAACCTTCAAAAAACACCAAGAACCCTGCTAAAACGCCTAAAAACAGTGAATAACCGTCAAAAAACAGCAAGAACCCTGCGTGAACGATTAGAAACAGTGAAAAACCTTCAAAAAACACCAAGAAGCCTGCTGAAACGCTTAAAAACAGTGAAAAACCGTCAAAAAACATCAAGAACACTGCTAAAACGCTTGAAAACAGTGAAAAACCGTCAAAAAACACCAAGAACCCTGCTAAAACGCTTAAAAACAGTGAAAAACAGTCAAAAAACACCAAAAACCTTGCTTAAACGCTTAAAAACAGTGAAAAACCGTCAAAAAACACCAAGAACCCTGCTAAAACGCTTAAAAACAGTGAAAAACAGTCAAAAAACACAAAGAACCCAGCTAAAACGCTTAAAAACAGTGAAAACCCGTCATACAACACCAAGAACCTTGAGTAAACGATAAAAACAGTGAAAAATCGTCAAAAAACACCAAGAACCTTGTTTAAACAATTAAAAACAGTGATAAACCGTCAAAAAACACCAAGAACCCTGCTGAAACGCTTAAAAACAGTGAAAAACCGTCAAAAAACACCAAGAACCCAGCTTAAACGCCTGAAAACAGAGAAAAACCGTCAAAAAACACCGAGAACCGTGCTAAAACGCTTAAAAACAGTGAAAAACCGTCAAAAAACACCAAGAACCCTGCTAAAACGCTTAAAAACAGTGAAAAACCGTCAAAAAACACCAAGAACTTTGCGTAAACGATTAAAAACGGTGAAAAACCGTCAAAAAACACCAAGAACCCTGCTAAAACGCTTAAAAACAGTGAAAAACCGTCAAAAAACTCCAAGAACCCTGCTTAAACGTCTAAAAACAGTGAAAAACCGTCAAAAAACACCAAGAACCCTGCTAAAACGCCTAAAAACAGTGAATAACCGTCAAAAAACAGCAAGAACCCTGCGTGAACGATTAGAAACAGTGAAAAACCTTCAAAAAACACCAAGAAGCCTGCTGAAACGCTTAAAAACAGTGAAAAACCGTCAAAAAACATCAAGAACACTGCTAAAACGCTTAAAAACAGTGAAAAACCGTCAAAAAACACCAAGAACCCTGCGTGAACGATTAGAAACAGTGAAAAACCTTCAAAAAACACCAAGAAGCCTGCTGAAACGCTTAAAAACAGTGAAAAACCGTCAAAAAACCTCAAGAACACTGCTAAAACGCTTAAAAACAGTGAAAAACCGTCAAAAAACAGCAAGAACCCTGCGTGAACAATTAGAAACAGTGAAAAACCGTCAAAAAACACCAAGAACCCTGCTAAAACGCCTAAAAACAGTGAAAAACCGTCAAAAAACAGCAAGAACCCTGCGTGAACGATTAGAAACAGTGAAAACCGTCAAAAAACACCAAGAACCCTGCTAAAACGCTTAAAAACAGTGAAAAACCGTCAAAAAACATCAAGAACACTGCTAAAACGCTTAAAAACAGTAAAAAACCGTCAAAAAACACCAAGAACCCTGCTAAAACGCTTAAAAACAGTGAAAAACAGTCAAAAAACACCAAGAACCTTGCTTAAACGCTTAAAAACAGTGAAAAACCGTCAAAAACACCAAGAACCCTGCTAAAACGCTTAAAAACAGTGAAAAACCGTCAAAAAACACCAAGAACCCAGCTAAAACGCTTAAAAACAGTGAAAACCCGTCATACAACACCAAGAACCTTGAGTAAACGATAAAAACAGTGAAAAATCGTCAAAAAACACCAAGAACCTTGTTTAACACTTTCGATGCCAAGATCAGTTTTTTCAATTTTACCGTTCCGTGCCAAGGTGAAAACGAGAGAGTTCTCTCCTATTCATTCTCTCTCGTATTTAGTTTTTGATTCATCGGGAAAGGGGCGAACCCAGCGGTGTCATCAGTTATCGTTCATTCCGACACTTCAGTCGTAGGGGAAAGAACTCACCTACACACGCGTATCTTGTCGGAATTGCTCTCTCATGCTATTATAACATAAGTTGATGATAACTTGTCTTGATCTCTCATTGCGATAAAGATTCAATTCGAACATTTTATTCAGCAATCAGAATCATTTTATTATACGAAAATATCAAATTTGAACAAAGAAAACAAAATCGTTTACTAGCATAAAAATATATCCTTCATTCGCTATATATTCCAATAACATTAATAATGGCCAATTATTGTCACTCACAAGGATAACATATTGCAAAATAAACAAAGTAGTCACATTGCATATTCATACAACTGTAACTGTAGCAAAGTTAAAATCCAGGTGCGTTGGCGCCAATCGGACTCCGCACATATTTTTTATATTTCTATTTGCGATTCATCGGCCAAGCTAGATATGTTGATAGTTTAGTGCATGGTAGACGCTAACTTCACCAAACCATAATTCGAATGAGGCAACATATTGACTACGTCTGTGATTCCATAGCGTTTTTGACAAATTCCTCGATTGATGTATTATTTTATGCACCTAAATACTGCACATTAATTTTTTATAATGAATTCCGATATGGAAGCTCGATAATAAATTTACTATGTTCGTATGTTTCAAGTACATATGTGTTACAGTTGTATGAATATGCAATGTGACTACTTTGTTTATTTTGCAATATGTTATCCTTGTGAGTGACAATAATTGGCCATTATTAATGTTATTGGAATATATAGCGAATGAAGGATATATTTTTATGCTAGTAAACGATTTTGTTTTCTTTGTTCGAATTTGATATTTTCGTATAATAAAATGATTCTGATTGCTGAATAAAATGTTCGAATTGAATCTTTATCGCAATGAGAGATCAAGACAAGTTATCTCCAACTTATGTTATAATAGCATGAGAGAGCAATTCCGACAAGATACGCATGTTTAGGTGAGTTCTTTCACCTACGACTGATGTGTCGGATAATACCGAAACATGCGTAATACATTTCAGGTGCGTTTGTATCTTAGTATTGCTCCTGAGTTTTCGTCGGGCGCTTCCAGATTTGGTGGGTTCAGTCAGTAAACGATGAAATTCGAAGTCTTTACTTGCCTCGGCAAACATTTCATTCAATCTGGTATTTATAGCGAGCAAATACTTATTTGTGTGGATATTTGAACTAATATTGGCGTGCAAATGAAGTATTTCCAAATGCAATTTCAATATTCATTATACGCATCCGGTGTCTCTAAGTTGACATAATAAAAAGGTTTAAAGCTTCATCGAAATTCGTCAGTTGATCTGTCAAGAACACGATTTTCCGAAATTGTCATCTCACGCAATTTGCTACGCAAGTCTTCTAAACTGCACGTAGTCCCGTCTTCGTGGCGCCAGACACGTGATCGCTATTGCGTAGCTACGTAATCAGTACGCCATGACTGCTTATTGAACTTGATCATCCGACACAAAGTCGTAGGATTGCATATTTTGCTATAATTATGGTTATACAATAGCTACGGAAGTAATTCAATATGAGCTGAAAGCATACGAGGGGCTCTGTGTTATTGGTAATATATTTCCCACTAAATTACTATATCATGGATCATATCTCACTGACAAGTAGAAAAATATATGTTCCGAATAATATCAATTTCTCACTTTATTATTTCAAAATGTAACATTTCACCTCTCAGGACGATAAAATTTGCTTTCGTTGCAGATGTCCGTCAATCCGTTACCCAAAAATGATAAAAAATTAAAAAAACGTTCAAAAATACCAACATTTTGAATCATTTCATCGTCCTGCCAATAAGACGACGATCATGCATATAAAAATATTCGAATTATTTCCCGGTTTAGTAATGTTTTTCTACATCTTCGTAACATGATTGATAATATTATCATCTCTCCTCACACCTTTTCAATCATTTCACCGTAAAAAGTTGAAACCGTGTGTTGGCGTCAGTCGGTCTCGTACAAATTTTTGATGATAATTTGCGGCTAATATGTACCTCGGCCATGCTAAATAAGTTGATAATTTACTTCATGGCAGACCCTCCTTCCATCTTGGTATTTCTTGAATGACGCGATTGGATGACGACGTCATTCTTTCCCCCCAACTTGACAACAAGAGAGAGAGAGAGAAAAAAAAAGACGGCAAATACCTGAACTCGACCTTCTTCTATCTATTAAACTTTTTCCTTTTCGAATGACGTATATATACGTCATTTTGCATTGATGGCACGGAACGGTTGGCGCCAAATGACGTATATATACGTCCTTGGCATCGAAAGTGTTAAACACTTAAAAACAGTGAAAACCGTCAAAAAACACCAAGAACCCTGCTAAAACGCTTAAAAACAGTGAAAAACCGTCAAAAAACACCGAGAACCCTGCTAAAACACTTAAAAACAGTGAAAAACCGTCAAAAAACACCAAGAACCCAGCTAAAACGCTTAAAAACAGTGAAAACCCGTCATACAACACCAAGAAAGTGGAGTAAACGATAAAAACAGTGAAAAACCGTCAAAAAACACCGAGAACCCTGCTAAAACACTTAAAAACAGTGAAAACCGTCAAAAAACACCAAGAACCCTGCTAAAACGCTTAAAAACAGTGAAAAACCGTCAAAAAACACCGAGAACCCTGCTAAAACACTTAAAAACAGTGAAAAACCGTCAAAAAACACCAAGAACCCTGCTAAAACGCTTAAAAACAGTGAAAAACCGTCAAAAAACTCCAAGAACCCTGCTTAAACGCCTAAAAACAGTGAAAAACCGTCAAAAAACAGCAAGGACCCTGCGTGAACGATTAGAAACAGTGAAAAACCTTCAAAAAACACCAAGAAGCCTGCTGAAACGCTTAAAAACAGTGAAAAACCGTCAAAAAACATCAAGAACCCTGCTAAAACGCTTAAAAACAGAGAAAAACCGTCAAAAAACACCAAGAACCCTGCTAAAACGCTTAAAAACAGTGAAAAACCGTCAAAAAACACCAAGAACTTTGCGTAAACGATTAAAAACGGTGAAAAACCGTCAAAAAACACCAAGAACCCTGCTAAAACGCTTAAAAACAGTGAAAAACCGTCAAAAAACTCCAAGAACCCTGCTTAAACGTCTAAAAACAGTGAAAAACCGTCAAAAAACACCAAGAACCCTGCTAAAACGCCTAAAAACAGTGAATAACCGTCAAAAAACAGCAAGAACCCTGCGTGAACGATTAGAAACAGTGAAAAACCTTCAAAAAACACCAAGAAGCCTGCTGAAACGCTTAAAAACAGTGAAAAACCGTCAAAAAACATCAAGAACACTGCTAAAACGCTTGAAAACAGTGAAAAACCGTCAAAAAACACCAAGAACCCTGCTAAAACGCTTAAAAACAGTGAAAAACAGTCAAAAAACACCAAAAACCTTGCTTAAACGCTTAAAAACAGTAAAAAACCGTCAAAAAACACCAAGAACCCTGCTAAAACGCTTAAAAACAGTGAAAAACAGTCAAAAAACACAAAGAACCCAGCTAAAACGCTTAAAAACAGTGAAAACCCGTCATACAACACCAAGAACCTTGAGTAAACGATAAAAACAGTGAAAAATCGTCAAAAAACACCAAGAACCTTGTTTAAACAATTAAAAACAGTGATAAACCGTCAAAAAACACCAAGAACCCTGCTGAAACGCTTAAAAACAGTGAAAAACCGTCAAAAAACACCAAGAACCCAGCTTAAACGCCTGAAAACAGAGAAAAACCGTCAAAAAACACCGAGAACCGTGCTAAAACGCTTAAAAACAGTGAAAAACCGTCAAAAAACACCAAGAAGCCTGCTGAAACGCTTAAAAACAGTGAAAAACCGTCAAAAAACACCAGGAACCCTGCTTAAACGCTAAAAAACAGTGAAAAACCGTCAAAAAATACCAAGAACCCTGCTAAAACGCTTAAAAACAGTGAAAAACCGTCAAAAAACACCAAGAACCCTGCTAAACACACTTGAAAACAGTGAAAAACCGTCAAAAAACACCAAGAACTCTGCTTAAACGCTTAAAAACAGTGAAAAACAGTCAAAAAACACCAAGAACCTTGCTTAAACGCTTAAAAACAGTGAAAAACCGTCAAAAAACACCGAGAACCCTGCTAAAACGCTCAAAAACAGTGAAAACCCGTCAAAAAACACCAAGAACCCTGCTAAACACGCTTAAAAACAGTGAAAAACAGTCAAAAAACACCAAGAACCCTGCTTAAACGCTTAAAAACAGTGAAAAACAGTCAAAAAACACCAAGAACCTTGCTTAAACGCTTAAAAACAGTGAAAAACCGTCAAAAAACACCGAGAACCTTGCTAAAACGCTTAAAAACAGTGAAAAACAGTCAAAAAACACCAAGAACCTTGCTTAAACGCTTAAAAACAGTGAAAAACCGTCAAAAAACACCAAGATCCCTGCTAAACACGCTTAAAAACAGTGAAAAACAGTCAAAAAACTCCAAGAACCCTGCTTAAACGCTTAAAAACAGTGAAAAACAGTCAAAAAACACCAAGAACCCTGCTTAAACGCCTAAAAACAGTGAAAAACCGTCAAAAAACACCGAGAACCCTGCAAAACGCTTAAAAACAGTGAAAACCCGTCAAAAAACAACAAGAACCCTGCTAAACACGCTTAAAAACAGTGAAAAACCGTCAAAAAACACCAAGAACTCTGCGTAAACGATTAAAAACAGTGAAGAACCGTCAAAAAACTCCAAGAACCCTGCTTAAACGCTTAAAAACAGTGAAAAACCGTCAAAAAACACCAAGAACCCTGCAAAACGATTAAAAACAGTGAAAAACCGTCAAAAAACACCAAGAACCCTGCTAAAACGCTTAAAAACAGTGAAAAACCCTCAAAAAACACCAAGAACCCAGCTAAAACGCTTAAAAACAGTGAAAACCCGTCATACAACACCAAGAACCTTGAGTAAACGATAAAAACAGTGAAAAATCGTCAAAAAACACCAAGAACCTTGTTTAAACACTTAAAAACAGTGATAAACCGTCAAAAAACACCAAGAACCCTGCTGAAACGCTTAAAAACAGTGAAAAACCGTCAAAAAACTCCAAGAACCCTGCTTAAACGCTTAAAAACAGTGAAAAACCGTCAAAAAACACCGAGAACCCTGCAAAGCGATTAAAAACAGTGAAAAAACGTCAAAAAACACCAAGAACCCTGCTAAAACGCTTAAAAACAGTGAAAAACCGTCAAAAAACACCAAGAACCCAGCTAAAACGCTTAAAAACAGTGAAAACCCGTCATACAACACCAAGAACCTTGAGTAAACGATAAAAACAGTGAAAAATCGTCAAAAAACACCAAGAACCTTGTTTAAACACTTAAAAACAGTGATAAACCGTCAAAAAACACCAAGAACCCTGCTGAAACGCTTAAAAACAGTGAAAAACCGTCAAAAAACACCAAGAACCCAGCTTAACCCTGCGAAAACGCTTAAACGCCTGAAAACAGAGAAAAACCGTCAAAAAACACCGAGAACCGTGCTAAAACGCTTAAAAACAGTGAAAAACCGTCAAAAAACACCAAGAAGCCTGCTGAAACGCTTAAAAACAGTGAAAAACCGTCAAAAAACACCAGGAACCCTGCTTAAACGCTAAAAAACAGTGAAAAACCGTCAAAAAACACCAAGAACCCTGCTAAAACGCTTAAAAACAGTGAAAAACCGTCAAAAAACACCAAGAACCCTGCTAAACAGGCTTGAAAACAGTGAAAAACCGTCAAAAAACACCAAGAACTCTGCTTAAACGCTTAAAAACAGTGAAAAACAGTCAAAAAACACCAAGAACCTTGCTTAAACGCTTAAAAACAGTGAAAAACCGTCAAAAAACACCGAGAACCCTGCTAAAACGCTTAAAAACAGTGAAAACCCGTCAAAAAACACCAAGAACCCTCCTAAACACGCTTAAAAACAGTGAAAAACAGTCAAAAAACACCAAGAACCCTGCTTCAACGCTTAAAAACAGTGAAAAACAGTCAAAAAACACCGAGAACCTTGCTTAAACGCTTAAAAACAGTGAAAAACCGTCAAAAAACACCGAGAACCCTGCTAAAACGCTTAAAAACAGTGAAAAACAGTCAAAAAACACCAAGAACCTTGCTTAAACGCTTAAAAACAGTGAAAAACCGTCAAAAAACACCAAGAACCCTGCTAAACACGCTTAAAAACAGTGAAAAACAGTCAAAAAACTCCAAGAACCCTGCTTAAACGCTTAAAAACAGTGAAAAACAGTCAAAAAACACCAAGAACCTTGCTTAAACGCTTAAAAACAGTGAAAAACCGTCAAAAAACACCGAGAACCCTGCAAAACGCTTAAAAACAGTGAAAACCCGTCAAAAAACAACAAGAACCCTGCTAAACACGCTTAAAAACAGTGAAAAACCGTCAAAAAACACCAAGAACTCTGCGTAAACGATTAAAAACAGTGAAAAACCGTCAAAAAACTCCAAGAACCCTGCTTAAACGCTTAAAAACAGTGAAAAACCGTCAAAAAACACCAAGAACCTTGCTTAAACGCTTAAAAATAGTGAAAAACCGTCAAAAAACACCGAGAACCCTGCTAAAACGCTTAAAAACAGTGAAAACCCGTCAAAAAACACCAAGAACCCTGCTGAAACGCTAAAAAACAGTGAAAAACCGTCAAAAAACACCAAGAACCCTGCTAAAACGCTTAAAAACAATGAAAAAAACCGTCAGAAAACACGAAGAACCTTGCGTAAACGATTAAAAACAGTGAAAAACCGTCAAAAAACACCAAGAACCTTGCTTAAACACTTAAAAACAGTGAAAAACCGTCAAAAAACACCAAGAACCCTTCTGAAACGCTTAAAAACAGTGAAAAACCGTCAAAAAACACCAAGAACCCTGCTTAAACGCTTAAAAACAGTGAAAAACCCTCAAAAAACACCGAGAACCCTGCTAAAACACCTAAAAACAGTGAAAAACCGTCAAAAAACACCAAGAAGAATGCTGAAACGCTTAAAAACAGTAAAAAACCGTCAAAAAACACCAAGAACCATGCTTAAACGCTAAAAAAACAGTGAAAAACCGTCAAAAAACACCAAGAACCCTGCTAAAACGCTTAAAAACAGTGAAAAACCGTCAAAAAACACCAAGAACTCTGCTAAACACGCTTAAAAACAGTGAAAAACAGTCAAAAAACACCAAGAACTCTGCGTAAACAATTAAAAACAGTGAAAAACAGTCAAAAAATTCCAAGAACCCTGTTAAACGCTTAAAAACAGTGAAAAACCGTCAAAAAACACCAAGAACCTTGCTTAAACGCTTAAAAACAGTGAAAAACCGTCAAAAAACACCGAGAACCCTGCTAAAACGCTTAAAAACAGTGAAAACCCGTCAAAAAACACCAAGAACCCTGCTGAAACGCTTAAAAACAGTGAAAAACCGTCAAAAAACACCAAGAACCCTGCTAAAACGCTTAAAAACAGTGAAAAACCGTCAAAAAACACCAAGAACCTTGCGTAAACGATTAAAAACAGTGAAAAACCGTCAAAAAACACCAAGAACCTTGCTTAAACACTTAAAAACAGTAAAAAACCGTCAAAAAACACCAAGAACTCTGCTTAAACGCTTAAAAACAGTGAAAAACAGTCAAAAAACACCAAGAACCTTGCTTAAACGCTTAAAAACAGTGAAAAACCGTCAAAAAACACCGAGAACCCTGCTAAAACGCTTAAAAACAGTGAAAACCCGTCAAAAAACACAAAGAACCCTGCTAAACACGCTTAAAAACAGTGAAAAACAGTCAAAAAACACCAAGAACCCTGCTTAAACGCTTAAAAACAGTGAAAAACAGTCAAAAAACACCGAGAACCTTGCTTAAACGCTTAAAAACAGTGAAAAACCTTCAAAAAACACCGAGAACCCTGCTTAAACGCTTAAAAACAGTGAAAAACCGTCAAAAAACACCAAGAACCTTGCTTAAACGCTTAAAAATAGTGAAAAACCGTCAAAAAACACCGAGAACCCTGCTAAAACGCTTAAAAACAGTGAAAACCCGTCAAAAAACACCAAGAACCCTGCTGAAACGCTAAAAAACAGTGAAAAATCGTCAAAAAACACCAAGAACCCTGCTAAAACGCTTAAAAACACTGAAAAACCGTCAGAAAACACGAAGAACCTTGCGTAAACGATTAAAAACAGTGAAAAACCGTCAAAAAACACCAAGAACCTTGCTTAAACACTTAAAAACAGTGAAAAACCGTCAAAAAACACCAAGAACCCTGCTGAAACGCTTAAAAACAGTGAAAAACCGTCAAAAAACACCAAGAACCCTGCTGAAACGCTTAAAAACAGTGAAAAACCGTCAAAAAACACCAAGAACCCTGCTGAAACGCTTAAAAACAGTAAAAAACCGTCAAAAAACACCAAGAACCATGCTTAAACGCTAAAAAACAGTGAAAAACCGTCAAAAAACACCAAGAACCCTGCTAAAACGCTTAAAAACAGTGAAAAACCGTCAAAAAAACACCAAGAACCCTGCTAAACACGCTTAAAAACAGTGAAAAACAGTCAAAAAACACCAAGAACTCTGCGTAAACGATTAAAAACAGTGAAAAACAGTCAAAAAACTCCAAGAACCCTGTTAAACGCTTAAAAACAGTGAAAAACCGTCAAAAAACAGCAAGAACCTTGCTTAAACGCTTAAAAACAGTGAAAAACCGTCAAAAAACACCGAGAACCCTGCTAAAACGCTTAAAAACAGTGAAAACCCGTCAAAAAACACCAAGAACCCTGCTGAAACGCTTAAAAACACTGAAAAAACGTCAAAAAACACCAAGAACCCTGCTAAAACGCTTAAAAACAGTGAAAACCCGTCAAAAAACACCAAGAACCTTGCGTAAACGATTAAAAACAGTGAAAAACCGTCAAAAAACACCAAGAACCTTGCTTAAACACTTAAAAACAGTAAAAAACCGTCAAAAAACACCAAGAACCCTGCTAAAAACAGTGAAAAACCGTCAAAAAACACCGAGAACCCTGCTGAAACACTTAAAAACAGTGAAAACCGTCAAAAAACGAACCCTGCTAAAACGCTTAAAAACAGTGAAAAACCGTCAAAAAACTCCAAGAACCCTGCTCAAACACCTAAAAACAGTGAAAAACCGTCAAAAAACACCGAGAACCCTGCTAAAACACCTAAAAACAGTGAAAAACCGTCAAAAAACACCAAGAACCCTGCAAAACGCTTAAAAACAGTGAAAACCCGTCAAAAAACAACAAGAACCCTGCTAAACACGCTTAAAAACAGTGAAAAACCGTCAAAAAACACCAAGAACTCTGCGTAAACGATTAAAAACAGTGAAAAACCGTCAAAAAACTCCAAGAACCCTGCTTAAACGCTTAAAAACAGTGAAAAACCGTCAAAAAACACCAAGAACCTTGCTTAAACGCTTAAAAATAGTGAAAAACCGTCAAAAAACACCGAGAACCCTGCTAAAACGCTTAAAAACAGTGAAAACCCGTCAAAAAACACCAAGAACCCTGCTGAAACGCTAAAAAACAGTGAAAAACCGTCAAAAAACACCAAGAACCCTGCTAAAACGCTTAAAAACAATGAAAAAAACCGTCAGAAAACACGAAGAACCTTGCGTAAACGATTAAAAACAGTGAAAAACCGTCAAAAAACACCAAGAACCTTGCTTAAACACTTAAAAACAGTGAAAAACCGTCAAAAAACACCAAGAACCCTTCTGAAACGCTTAAAAACAGTGAAAAACCGTCAAAAAACACCAAGAACCCTGCTTAAACGCTTAAAAACAGTGAAAAACCCTCAAAAAACACCGAGAACCCTGCTAAAACACCTAAAAACAGTGAAAAACCGTCAAAAAACACCAAGAAGAATGCTGAAACGCTTAAAAACAGTAAAAAACCGTCAAAAAAAACCAAGAACCATGCTTAAACGCTAAAAAACAGTGAAAAACCGTCAAAAAACACCAAGAACCCTGCTAAAACGCTTAAAAACAGTGAAAAACCGTCAAAAAACACCAAGAACTCTGCTAAACACGCTTAAAAACAGTGAAAAACAGTCAAAAAACACAAGAACTCTGCGTAAACGATTAAAAACAGTGAAAAACAGTCAAAAAACTCCAAGAACCCTGTTAAACGCTTAAAAACAGTGAAAAACCGTCAAAAAACACCAAGAACCTTGCTTAAACGCTTAAAAACAGTGAAAAACCGTCAAAAAACACCGAGAACCCTGCTAAAACGCTTAAAAACAGTGAAAACCCGTCAAAAAACACCAAGAACCCTGCTGAAACGCTTAAAAACAGTGAAAAACCGTCAAAAAACACCAAGAACCCTGCTAAAACGCTTAAAAACAGTGAAAAACCGTCAAAAAACACCAAGAACCTTGCGTAAACGATTAAAAACAGTGAAAAACCGTCAAAAAACACCAAGAACCTTGCTTAAACACTTAAAAACAGTAAAAAACCGTCAAAAAACACCAAGAACCCTGCTAACAACAGTGAAAAACCGTCAAAAAACACCGAGAACCCTGCTAAAACACTTAAAAACAGTGAAAACCGTCAAAAAACGAACCCTGCTAAAACGCTTAAAAACAGTGAAAAACCGTCAAAAAACTCCAAGAACCCTGCTTAAACACCTAAAAACAGTGAAAAACCGTCAAAAAACACCGAGAACCCTGCTAAAACACTTAAAAACAGTGAAAAACCGTCAAAAAACACCAAGAACCCTGCAAAACGCTTAAAAACAGTGAAAAACAGTCAAAAAACACCAAGAACCTTGCTTAAACGCTTAAAAACAGTGAAAAACCGTCAAAAAACACCGAGAACCCTGCAAAACGCTTAAAAACAGTGAAAACCCGTCAAAAAACAACAAGAACCCTGCTAAACACGCTTGAAAACAGTGAAAAACCGTCAAAAAACACCAAGAACTCTGCTTAAACGCTTAAAAACAGTGAAAAACAGTCAAAAAACACCAAGAACCTTGCTTAAACGCTTAAAAACAGTGAAAAACCGTCAAAAAACACCGAGAACCCTGCTAAAACGCTTAAAAACAGTGAAAACCCGTCAAAAAACACAAAGAACCCTGCTAAACACGCTTAAAAACAGTGAAAAACAGTCAAAAAACACCAAGAACCCTGCTTAAACGCTTAAAAACAGTGAAAAACAGTCAAAAAACACCGAGAACCTTGCTTAAACGCTTAAAAACAGTGAAAAACCTTCAAAAAACACCGAGAACCCTGCTAAAACGCTTAAAAACAGTGAAAAACAGTCAAAAAACACCAAGAACCTTGCTTAAACGCTTAAAAACAGTGAAAAACCGTCAAAAACACCAAGAACCCTGCTAAACACGCTTAAAAACAGTGAAAAACAGTCAAAAAACTCCAAGAACCCTGCTTAAACGCTTAAAAACAGTGAAAAACAGTCAAAAAACACCAAGAACCTTGCTTAAACGCTTAAAAACAGTGAAAAACCGTCAAAAAACACCGAGAACCCTGCCAAACGCTTAAAAACAGTGAAAACCCGTCAAAAAACAACAAGAACCCTGCTAAACACGCTTAAAAACAGTGAAAAACCGTCAAAAAACACCAAGAACTCTGCGTAAACGATTAAAAACAGTGAAAAACCGTCAAAAAACTCCAAGAACCCTGCTTAAACGCTTAAAAACAGTGAAAAACCGTCAAAAAACACCAAGAACCTTGCTTAAACGCTTAAAAATAGTGAAAAACCGTCAAAAAACACCGAGAACCCTGCTAAAACGCTTAAAAACAGTGAAAACCCGTCAAAAAACACCAAGAACCCTGCTGAAACGCTAAAAAACAGTGAAAAATCGTCAAAAAACACCAAGAACCCTGCTAAAACGCTTAAAAACACTGAAAAACCGTCAGAAAACACGAAGAACCTTGCGTAAACGATTAAAAACAGTGAAAAACCGTCAAAAAACACCAAGAACCTTGCTTAAACACTTAAAAACAGTGAAAAACCGTCAAAAAACACCAAGAACCCTGCTGAAACGCTTAAAAACAGTGAAAAACCGTAAAAAAACACCAAGAACCCTGCTTGAACGCTTAAAAACAGTGAAAAACCCTCAAAAAACACCGAGAACCCTGCTAAAACACCTAAAAACAGTGAAAAACCGTCAAAAAACACCAAGAAGAATGCTGAAACGCTTAAAAACAGTAAAAAACCGTCAAAAAACACCAAGAACCATGCTTAAACGCTAAAAAACAGTGAAAAACCGTCAAAAAACACCAAGAACCCTGCTAAAACGCTTAAAAACAGTGAAAAACCGTCAAAAAACACCAAGAACCCTGCTAAACACGCTTAAAAACAGTGAAAAACCGTCAAAAAACACCAAGAACTCTGCGTAAACGATTAAAAACAGTGAAAAACAGTCAAAAAACTCCAAGAACCCTGCTTAAACGCTTAAAAACAGTGAAAAACCGTCAAAAAACACCAAGAACCTTGCTTAAACGCTTAAAAACAGTGAAAAACCGTCAAAAAACACCGAGAACCCTGCTAAAACGCTTAAAAACAGTGAAAACCCGTCAAAAAACACCAAGAACCCTGCTGAAACGCTTAAAAACAGTGAAAAACCGTCAAAAAACACCAAGAACCCTGCTAAAACGCTTAAAAACAGTGAAAAACCGTCAAAAAACACCAAGAACCTTGCGTAAACGATTAAAAACAGTGAAAAACCGTCAAAAAACACCAAGAACCTTGCTTAAACACTTAAAAACAGTAAAAAACCGTCAAAAACACCAAGAACCCTGCTAAAAACAGTGAAAAACCGTCAAAAAACACCGAGAACCCTGATGAAACACTTAAAAACAGTGAAAACCGTCAAAAAACGAACCCTGCTAAAACGCTTAAAAACAGTGAAAAACCGTCAAAAAACTCCAAGAACCCTGCTCAAACACCTAAAAACAGTGAAAAACCGTCAAAAAACACCGAGAACCCTGCTAAAACACCTAAAAACAGTGAAAAACCGTCAAAAAACACCAAGAACCCTGCTAAAACGTTTAAAAACAGTGAAAAACCGTCAAAAAACTCCAAGAACCCTGCTTAAACGCCTAAAAACAGTGAAAAACCGTCAAAAAACAGCAAGAACCCTGCGTGAACGATTAGAAACAGTGAAAAACCTTCAAAAAACACCAAGAAGCCTGCTGAAACGCTTAAAAACAGTGAAAAATCGTCAAAAAACATCAAGAACCCTGCTAAAACGCTTAAAAACAGTGAAAAACCGTCAAAAAACACCAAGAACCCTGCTAAAACGCTTAAAAACAGTGAAAAACCGTCAAAAAACACCAAGAACTTTGCCTAAACGATTAAAAACGGTGAAAAACCGTCAAAAAACACCAAGAACCCTGCTAAAACGCTTAAAAACAGTGAAAAACCGTCAAAAAACTCCAAGAACCCTGCTTAAACGCCTAAAAACAGTGAAAACCCGTCAAAAAACACCAAGAACCCTGCGTGAACGATTAGAAACAGTGAAAAACCTTCAAAAAACACCAAGAAGCCTGCTGAAACGCTTAAAAACAGTGAAAAACCGTCAAAAAACATCAAGAACCCTGCTAAAACGCTTAAAAACAGTGAAAAACCGTCAAAAAACACCAAGAACCCTGCTAAAACGCTTAAAAACAGTGAAAAACCGTCAAAAAACACCAAGAACTTTGCGTAAACGATTAAAAACGGTGAAAAAACGTCAAAAAACACCAAGAACCCTGCTAAAACGCTTAAAAACAGTGAAAAACCGTCAAAAAACTCCAAGAACCCTGCTTAAACGCCTAAAAACAGTGAAAACCCGTCAAAAAACACCAAGAACCCTGCTAAAACGCCTAAAAACAGGGAAAAACCGTCAAAAAACAGCAAAAACCCTGCGTGAACGATTAGAAACAGTGAAAAACCTTCAAAAAACACCAAGAACTTTGCGTAAACGATTAAAAACGGTGAAAAACCGTCGAAAAACACCAAGAACCCTGCTAAAACGCTTAAAAACAGTGAAAAACCGTCAAAAAACTCCAAGAACCCTGCTTAAACGCCTAAAAACAGTGAAAACCCGTCAAAAAACACCAAGAACCCTGCGTGAACGATTAGAAACAGTGAAAAACCTTCAAAAAACACCAAGAAGCCTGCTGAAACGCTTAAAAACAGTGAAAAACCGTCAAAAAACATCAAGAACCCTGCTAAAACGCTTAAAAACAGTGAAAAACCGTCAAAAAACACCAAGAACCCTGCTAAAACGCTTAAAAACAGTGAAAAACCGTCAAAAAACACCAATAACTTTGCGTAAACGATTAAAAACGGTGAAAAAACGTCAAAAAACACCAAGAACCCTGCTAAAACGCCTAAAAACAGTGAAAAACCGTCAAAAAACTCCAAGAACCCTGCTTAAACGCCTAAAAACAGTGAAAAACCGTCAAAAAACAGCAAGAACCCGGCGTGAACGATTAGAAACAGTGAAAAACCTTCGAAAAACACCAAGAACCCTGCTGAAACGCTTAAAAACAGTGAAAAACCGTCAAAAAACACCGAGAACCCTGCTAAAACACCTAAAAACAGTGAAAAACCGTCAAAAAACACCAAGAACCCTGCTAAAACGTTTAAAAACAGTGAAAAACCGTCAAAAAACTCCAAGAACCCTGCTTAAACGCCTAAAAACAGTGAAAAACCGTCAAAAAACAGCAAGAACCCTGCGTGAACGATTAGAAACAGTGAAAAACCTTCAAAAAACACCAAGAAGCCTGCTGAAACGCTTAAAAACAGTGAAAAATCGTCAAAAAACATCAAGAACCCTGCTAAAACGCTTAAAAACAGTGAAAAACCGTCAAAAAACACCAAGAACCCTGCTAAAACGCTTAAAAACAGTGAAAAACCGTCAAAAAACACCAAGAACTTTGCCTAAACGATTAAAAACGGTGAAAAACCGTCAAAAAACACCAAGAACCCTGCTAAAACGCTTAAAAACAGTGAAAAACCGTCAAAAAACTCCAAGAACCCTGCTTAAACGCCTAAAAACAGTGAAAACCCGTCAAAAAACACCAAGAACCCTGCGTGAACGATTAGAAACAGTGAAAAACCTTCAAAAAACACCAAGAAGCCTGCTGAAACGCTTAAAAACAGTGAAAAACCGTCAAAAAACATCAAGAACCCTGCTAAAACGCTTAAAAACAGTGAAAAACCGTCAAAAAACACCAAGAACCCTGCTAAAACGATTAAAAACGGTGAAAAAACGTCAAAAAACACCAAGAACCCTGCTAAAACGCTTAAAAACAGTGAAAAACCGTCAAAAAACTCCAAGAACCCTGCTTAAACGCCTAAAAACAGTGAAAACCCGTCAAAAAACACCAAGAACCCTGCTAAAACGCCTAAAAACAGGGAAAAACCGTCAAAAACAGCAAAAACCCTGCGTGAACGATTAGAAACAGTGAAAAACCTTCAAAAAACACCAAGAACTTTGCGTAAACGATTAAAAACGGTGAAAAACCGTCAAAAAACACCAAGAACCCTGCTAAAACGCTTAAAAACAGTGAAAAACCGTCAAAAAACTCCAAGAACCCTGCTTAAACGCCTAAAAACAGTGAAAACCCGTCAAAAAACACCAAGAACCCTGCGTGAACGATTAGAAACAGTGAAAAACCTTCAAAAAACACCAAGAAGCCTGCTGAAACGCTTAAAAACAGTGAAAAACCGTCAAAAAACATCAAGAACCCTGCTAAAACGCCTAAAAACAGTGAAAAACCGTCAAAAAACACCAAGAACCCTGCTAAAACGCTTAAAAACAGTGAAAAACCGTCAAAAAACACCAATAACTTTGCGTAAACGATTAAAAACGGTGGAAAAACGTCAAAAAACACCAAGAACCCTGCTAAAACGCCTAAAAACAGTGAAAAACCGTCAAAAAACTCCAAGAACCCTGCTTAAACGCCTAAAAACAGTGAAAAACCGTCAAAAAACAGCAAGAACCCGGCGTGAACGATTAGAAACAGTGAAAAACCTTCGAAAAACACCAAGAACCCTGCTGAAACGCTTAAAAACAGTGAAAAACCGTCAAAAAACATCAAGAACACTGCTAAAACGCTTAAAAACAGTGAAAAACCGTCAAAAAACACCAAGAACCCTGCTAAAACGCTTAAAAACAGTGAAACACCGTCAAAAAACACCAAGAACTTTGCGTAAACGATTAAAAACAGTGAAAAACCGTCAAAAAACTCCAAGAACCCTGCTTAAACACCTAAAAACAGTGAAAAACCGTCAAAAAACACCGAGAACCCTGCTAAAACACTTAAAAACAGTGAAAAACCGTCAAAAAACACCAAGAACCCTGCTAAAAGGCTTAAAAACAGTGAAAAACCGTCAAAAAACTCCAAGAACCCTGCTTAAACGCCTAAAAACAGTGAAAAACCGTCAAAAAACAGCAAGAACCCTGCGTGAACGATTAGAAACAGTGAAAAACCTTCAAAAAACACCAAGAAGCCTGCTGAAACGCTTAAAAACAGTGAAAAACCGTCAAAAAACATCAAGAACCCTGCTTAAACACCTAAAAACAGTGAAAAACCGTCAAAAAACACCGAGAACCCTGCTAAAACACTTAAAAACAGTGAAAAACCGTCAAAAAACACCAAGAACCCTGCTAAAAGGCTTAAAAACAGTGAAAAACCGTCAAAAAACTCCAAGAACCCTGCTTAAACGCCTAAAAACAGTGAAAAACCGTCAAAAAACAGCAAGAACCCTGCGTGAACGATTAGAAACAGTGAAAAACCTTCAAAAAACACCAAGAAGCCTGCTGAAACGCTTAAAAACAGTGAAAAACCGTCAAAAAACATCAAGAACCCTGCTAAAACGCTTAAAAACAGTGAAAAACCGTCAAAAAACACCAAGAACCCTGCTAAAACGCTTAAAAACAGTGAAAAACCGTCAAAAAACACCAAGAACTTTGCGTAAACGATTAAAAACGGTGAAAAACCGTCAAAAAACACCAAGAACCCTGCTAAAACGCTTAAAAACAGTGAAAAACCGTCAAAAAACTCCAAGAACCCTGCTTAAACGCCTAAAAACAGTGAAAACCCGTCAAAAAACACCAAGAACCCTGCGTGAACGATTAGAAACAGTGAAAAACCTTCAAAAAACACCAAGAAGCCTGCTGAAACGCTTAAAAACAGTGAAAAACCGTCAAAAAACATCAAGAACCCTGCTAAAACGCTTAAAAACAGTGAAAACCCGTCAAAAAACACCAAGAACCCTGCTAAAACGCTTAAAAACAGTGAAAAACCGTCAAAAAACACCAAGAACTTTGCGTGAACGATTAAAAACGGTGAAGAAACGTCAAAAAACACCAAGAACCCTGCTAAAACGCTTAAGAACAGTGAAAAACCGTCAAAAAACACCGAGAACCCTGCTAAAACACTTAAAAACACTGAAAAACCGTCAAAAAACACCAAGAACCCTGCTAAAAGGCTTAAAAACAGTGAAAAACCGTCAAAAAAACTCCAATAACCCTGCTTAAACGCCTAAAAACAGTGAAAAACCGTCAAAAAACAGCAAGAACCCTGCGTGAACGATTAGAAACAGTGAAAAACCTTCAAAAAACACCAAGAAGCCTGCTGAAACGCTTAAAAACAGTGAAAAACCGTCAAAAAACATCAAGAACCCTGCTAAAACGCTTAAAAACAGTGAAAAACCGTCAAAAAACACCAAGAACCCTGCTAAAACGCTTAAAAACAGTGAAAAACCGTCAAAAAACACCAAGAACTTTGCGTAAACGATTAAAAACGGTGAAAAACCGTCAAAAACACCAAGAACCCTGCTAAAACGCTTAAAAACAGTGAAAAACCGTCAAAAAACTCCAAGAACCCTGCTTAAACGCCTAAAAACAGTGAAAACCCGTCAAAAAACACCAAGAACCCTGCGTGAACGATTAGAAACAGTGAAAAACCTTCAAAAAACACCAAGAAGCCTGCTGAAACGCTTAAAAACAGTGAAAAACCGTCAAAAAACATCAAGAACCCTGCTAAAACGCTTAAAAACAGTGAAAACCCGTCAAAAAACACCAAGAACCCTGCTAAAACGCTTGAAAACAGTGAAAAACCGTCAAAAACACCAAGAACTTTGCGTGAACGATTAAAAACGGTAAAGAAACGTCAAAAAACACCAAGAACCCTGCTAAAACGCTTAAGAACAGTGAAAAACCGTCAAAAAACTCCAAGAACCCTGCTTAAACGCCTAAAAACAGTGAAAACCCGTCAAAAACACCAAGAACCCTGCTAAAACGCCTAAAAACAGTGAAAAACCGTCAAAAAACAGCAAGAACCCTGCGTGAACGATTAGAAACAGTGAAAAACCTTCAAAAAACACCAAGAACTTTGCGTAAACGATTAAAAACCGGTGAAAAACCGTCAAAAAACACCAAGAACCCTGCTAAAACGCTTAAAAACAGTGAAAAACCGTCAAAAAACTCCAAGAACCCTGCTTAAACGCCTAAAAACAGTGAAAACCCGTCAAAAAACACCAAGAACCCTGCGTGAACGCTTAAAAACAGTGAAAAACCGTCAAAAAACTCCAAGAACCCTGCTTAAACGCCTAAAAACAGTGAAAACCCGTCAAAAAACACCAAGAACCCTGCTAAAACGCCTAAAAACAGTGAAAAACCGTCAAAAAACAGCAAGAACCCTGCGTGAACGATTAGAAACAGTGAAAAACCTTCAAAAAACACCAAGAAGCCTGCTGAAACGCTTAAAAACAGTGAAAACCGTCAAAAAACATCAAGAACCCTGCTAAAACGCTTAAAAACAGTGAAAAACCGTCAAAAAACACCAAGAACCCTGCTAAAACGCTTAAAAACAGTGAAAAACCGTCAAAAAACACCAAGAACTTTGCGTAAACGATTTAAAACGGTGAAAAACCGTCAAAAAACACCAAGAACCCTGCTAAAACGCTTAAAAACAGTGAAAAACCGTCAAAAACTCCAAGAACCCTGCTTAAACGCCTAAAAACAGTGAAAAACCGTCAAAAAACAGCAAGAACCCTGCGTGAACGATTAGAAACAGTGAAAAACCTTCGAAAAACACCAAGAAGCCTGCTGAAACGCTTAAAAACAGTGGAAAACCGTCAAAAACATCAAGAACACTGCTAAAACGCTTAAAAACAGTGAAAAACCGTCAAAAAACACCAAGAACCCTGCTAAAACGCTTAAAAACAGTGAAACACCGTCAAAAACACCAAGAACTTTGCGTAAACGATTAAAAACGGTGAAAAACCAACGTCAAAAAACCAAGACCTTGCTTAACACTTACCAACAGTGAAAAACCGTCAAAAACACCGGGAACACTGCTAAAACGCTTAAAAACAGTGAAAAACAGTCAAGAACTTTGCGTAAACGATTAAAAACGGTGAA
>NW_027556488.1:0-35785 GCF_964204865.1 Styela clava
AAAACACCAATAATCCTGCTGAAACGCTTAAAAACAGTCAAAAACCGTCAAAAAACACCAATAACCCTGCTAAATCGCTTTAAAACAGTGAAAAACCGTCAAAAAACACCAATAACCCTGCTAAATCGCTTAAAAACACTGGAAAACCGTCAAAAAACACCAATACCCCGGCTAAAACGCTTAAAAACAATGAAAAACCGTCAAAAAACTCCAATAACCATGCTAAAACGCTTAAAAACAGTGAAAAACCGTCAAAAAACACCAATAACCCTGCTAAAACGCTTAAAAACAGTGAAAAACCGTCAAAAAACACCAATAACCCTGCTAAAACGCTTAAAAACAGTGAAAAACCGTCAATAAACACCAATAACCCTGCTAAAACGCTTAAAAACAGTGAAAAACCGTCAAAAAAAACAAATAACCCTGCTAAAACGCTTAAAAACAGTAAAAAATCGTCAAAAAACACCAATAACCCTGCTAAAACGCTTAAAAACAGTGAAAAACCGTAAAAAAAACACCAATAACCCTGCTAAAACGCTTAAAAACAGTGAAAAATCGTCAAAAAAACACCAATAACCCTGCTGAAACGCTTAAAAACAGTGAAAAACCGTCAAAAAACACCAATAACCCTGCTAAAACGCTTAAAAACAGTGAAAACCCGTCAAAAAACACCAATAACCTTGCAAAAACGCTTAAAAACAGTGAAAAACCGTCAAAAAACACCAATAACCCTGCTAAAACGCCTAAAAACAGTGAAAAACCGTCAAAAAACACCAATAACCCTGCTAAAACGCTTAAAAACAGTGAAAAACCGTCAAAAAACACCAATAACCCTGCTAAAACGCTTAAAAACAGTGAAAAACCGTCAAAAAACACCAATAACCCTGCTAAAACGCTTAAAAACAGTGAAAAACAGTCAAAAAACACCAATAACCCTGCTAAAACGCTTAAAAACAGTGAAAAACCGTCAAAAAACACCAATAACCCAGCTAAAGCGCTTAAAAACAGTGAAAAACCGTCAAAAAACACCAATAACCTTGCTAAAACGCTTAAAAACAGTGAAAAACCGTCAAAAAAACACCAATAACCCTGCTGAAACGCTTAAAAACAGTTAAAAACCGTCAAAAAACACCAATAACCCTGCTAAATCGCTTTAAAACAGTGAAAAACCGTCAAAAAACACCGATAACCCTGCTAAATCGCTTAAAAACACTGGAAAACCGTCAAAAAACACCAATACCACGGCTAAAACGCTTAAAAACAATGAAAAACCGTCAAAAAACTCCAATAACCATGCTAAAACGCTTAAAAACAGTGAAAAACCGTCAAAAAACACCAATAACCCTGCTAAAACGCTTAAAAACAGTGAAAAACCGTCAAAAAACACCAATAACCCTGCTAAAACGCTTAAAAACAGTGAAAAACCGTCAATAAACACCAATAACCCTGCTAAAACGCTTAAAAACAGTGAAAAACCGTCAAAAAAACACCAATAACCCTGCTGAAACGCTTAAAAACAGTGAAAAACCGTCAAAAAACACCAATAACCCTGCTAAAACGCTTAAAAACAGTGAAAACCCGTCAAAAAACACCAATAACCTTGCAAAAACGCTTAAAAACAGTGAAAAACCGTCAAAAAACACCAATAACCCTGCTAAAACGCCTAAAAACAGTGAAAAACCGTCAAAAAACACCAATAACCCTGCTAAAACGCTTAAAAACAGTGAAAAACCGTCAAAAAACACCAATAACCCTGCTAAAACGCTTAAAAACAGTGAAAAACCGTCAAAAAACACCAATAACCCTGCTAAAACGCTTAAAAACAGTGAAAAACCGTCAAAAAACACCAATAACCTTGCTAATATGCTTAAAAACAGTGAAAAACCGTCAAAAAACACCAATAACCCTGCTAAAACGCTTGAAAAAAGAGAAAAATCGTCGAAAAACACCAATAACCCTGCTAAAACGCTTAAAAACAGTGAAAAACCGTCAAAAAACACCAATAACCCTGCTAAAACGCCTAAAAACAGTGAAAAACAGTCAAAAAACACCAATAACCCTGCTAAAACGCTTAAAAACAGTGAAAAACCGTCAAAAAACAGCAATAACCCCGCTAAAGCGCTTAAAAACAGTGAAAAACCGTCAAAAAACACCAATAACCTTGCTAAAACGCTTAAAAACAGTGAAAAACCGTCAAAAAAACACCAATAACCCTGCTGAAACGCTTAAAAACAGTTAAAAACCGTCAAAAAACACCAATAACCCTGCTAAAACGCCTAAAAACAGTGAAAAACCGTCAAAAAACACCAATAACCCTGCTAAAACGCTTAAAAACAGTGAAAAACCGTCAAAAAACACCAATAACCCTGCTAAAACGCTTAAAAACAGCGAAAAACCATCAAAAAACACCGATAACCTTGCTAAAATGCTTAAAAACAGTGAAAAACCGTCAAAAAACACCAATAACCCTGCTAAAACGCTTGAAAAAAGAGAAAAATCGTCGAAAAACACCAATAACCCTGCTAAAACGCCTAAAAACAGTGAAAAACCGTCAAAAAACACCAATAACCCTGCTAAAACGCTTAAAAACAGTGAAAAACAGTCAAAAAACACCAATAACCCTGCTAAAACGCTTAAAAACAGTGAAAAACCGTCAAAAAACAGCAATAACCCCGCTAAAGCGCTTAAAAACAGTGAAAAACCGTCAAAAAACACCAATAACCTTGCTAAAACGCTTAAAAACAGTGAAAAACCGTCAAAAAAACACCAATAACCTTGCTGAAACGCTTAAAAACAGTTAAAAACCGTCAAAAAACACCAATAACCCTGCTAAAACGCCTAAAAACAGTGAAAAACCGTCAAAAAACACCAATAACCCTGCTAAAACGCTTAAAAACAGTGAAAAACCGTCAAAAAACACCAATAACCCTGCTAAAACGCTTAAAAACTGTGAAAAACCGTCAAAAAACACCAATAACCTTGCTAAAATGCTTAAAAACAGTGAAAAACCGTCAAAAAACACCAATAACCCTGCTAAAACGCTTAAAAACAGTGAAAAACCGTCGAAAAACACCAATAACCCTGCTAAAACGCTTAAAAACAGTGAAAAACCGTCTAAAAACACCAATAACCCTGCTAAAACGCTTAAAAACAGTGAAAAACAGTCAAAAAACACCAATAACCCTGCTAAATCGCTTAAAAACAGTGAAAAATCATCAAAAAACACCAATAACCTTGCTAAAATGCTTAAAAACAGTGAAAAACCGTCAAAAAACACCAATAACCCTGCTAAAACGCTTGAAAAAAGAGAAAAATCGTCGAAAAACACCAATAACCCTGTAAAACGCCTAAAAACAGTGAAAAACCGTCAAAAAACACCAATAACCCTGCTAAAACGCTTAAAAACAGTGAAAAACAGTCAAAAAACACCAATAACCCTGCTAAAACGCTTAAAAACAGTGAAAAACCGTCAAAAAACAGCAATAACCCCGCTAAAGCGCTTAAAAACAGTGAAAAACCGTCAAAAAACACCAATAACCTTGCTAAAACGCTTAAAAACAGTGAAAAACCGTCAAAAAAACACCAATAACCCTGCTGAAACGCTTAAAAACAGTTAAAAACCGTCAAAAAACACCAATAACCCTGCTAAAACGCCTAAAAACAGTGAAAAACCGTCAAAAAACACCAATAACCCTGCTAAAACGCTTAAAAACAGTGAAAAACCGTCAAAAAACACTAATAACCCTGCTAAAACGCTTAAAAACAGTGAAAAACCGTCAAAAAACACCAATGACCTTGCTAAAATGCTTAAAAACAGTGAAAAACCGTCAAAAAACACCAATAACCCTGCTAAAACGCTTAAAAACAGTGAAAAACCGTCGAAAAACACCAATAACCCTGCTAAAACGCTTAAAAACAGTGAAAAACCGTCAAAAAACACCAATAACCCTGCTAAAACGCTTAAAAACAGTGAAAAACAGTCAAAAAACACCAATAACCCGGCTAAATCGCTTAAAAACACTGGAAAACCGTCAAAAAACACCAATACCACGGCTAAAACGCTTAAAAACAATGAAAAACCGTCAAAAAACTCCAATAACCATGCTAAAACGCTTAAAAACAGTGAAAAACCGTCAAAAAACACCAATAACCCTGCTAAAACGCTTAAAAACAGTGAAAAACCGTCAAAAAACACCAATAACCCTGCTAAAACGCTTAAAAACAGTGAAAAACCGTCAATAAACACCAATAACCCTGCTAAAACGCTTAAAAACAGTGAAAAACCGTCAAAAAAAACAAATAACCCTGCTAAAACGCTTAAAAACAGTAAAAAATCGTCAAAAAACACCAATAACCCTGCTAAAACGCTTAAAAACAGTGAAAAACCGTAAAAAAAACACCAATAACCCTGCTAAAACGCTTAAAAACAGTGAAAAATCGTCAAAAAAACACCAATAACCCTGCTGAAACGCTTAAAAACAGTGAAAAACCGTCAAAAAACACCAATAACCCTGCTAAAACGCTTAAAAACAGTGAAAACCCGTCAAAAAACACCAATAACCTTGCAAAAACGCTTAAAAACAGTGAAAAACCGTCAAAAAACACCAATAACCCTGCTAAAACGCCTAAAAACAGTGAAAAACCGTCAAAAAACACCAATAACCCTGCTAAAACGCTTAAAAACAGTGAAAAACCGTCAAAAAACACCAATAACCCTGCTAAAACGCTTAAAAACAGTGAAAAACCGTCAAAAAACACCAATAACCCTGCTAAAACGCTTAAAAACAGTGAAAAACCGTCAAAAAACACCAATAACCTTGCTAATATGCCTAAAAACAGTGAAAAACCGTCAAAAAACACCAATAACCCTGCTAAAACGCTTGAAAAAAGAGAAAAATCGTCGAAAAACACCAATAACCCTGCAAAAACGCTTAAAAACAGTGAAAAACCGTCAAAAAACACCAATAACCCTGCTAAAACGCTTAAAAACAGTGAAAAACAGTCAAAAAACACCAATAACCCTGCTAAAACGCTTAAAAACAGTGAAAAACCGTCAAAAAACAGCAATAACCCCGCTAAAGCGCTTAAAAACAGTGAAAAACCGTCAAAAAACACCAATAACCTTGCTAAAACGCTTAAAAACAGTGAAAAACCGTCAAAAAAACACCAATAACCCTGCTGAAACGCTTAAAAACAGTTAAAAACCGTCAAAAAACACCAATAACCCTGCTAAAACGCCTAAAAACAGTGAAAAACCGTCAAAAAACACCAATAACCCTGCTAAAACGCTTAAAAACAGTGAAAAACCGTCAAAAAACACCAATAACCCTGCTAAAACGCTTAAAAACAGTGAAAAACCGTCAAAAAACACCAATAACCCTGCTAAAACGCTTAAAAACAGTGAAAAACCGTCAAAAAACACCAATAACCCTGCTAAAACGCTTAAAAACAGTGAAAAACCATCAAAAACACCAATAACCTTGCTAAAATGCTTAAAAACAGTGAAAAACCGTCAAAAAACACCAATAACCCTGCTAAAACGCTTGAAAAAAGAGAAAAATCGTCGAAAAACACCAATAACCCTGCTAAAACGCCTAAAAACAGTGAAAAACCGTCAAAAAACACCAATAACCCTGCTAAAACGCTTAAAAACAGTGAAAAACAGTCAAAAAACACCAATAACCCTGCTAAAACGCTTAAAAACAGTGAAAAACCGTCAAAAAACAGCAATAACCCCGCTAAAGCGCTTAAAAACAGTGAAAAACCGTCAAAAAACACCAATAACCTTGCTAAAACGCTTAAAAACAGTGAAAAACCGTCAAAAAAACACCAATAACCCTGCTGAAACGCTTAAAAACAGTTAAAAACCGTCAAAAAACACCAATAACCCTGCTAAAACGCCTAAAAACAGTGAAAAACCGTCAAAAAACACCAATAACCCTGCTAAAACGCTTAAAAACAGTGAAAAACCGTCAAAAAACACCAATAACCCTGCTAAAACGCTTAAAAACAGTGAAAAACCGTCAAAAAACACCAATAACCTTGCTAAAATGCTTAAAAACAGTGAAAAACCGTCAAAAAACACCAATAACCCTGCTAAAACGCTTAAAAACAGTGAAAAACCGTCGAAAAACACCAATAACCCTGCTAAAACGCTTAAAAACAGTGAAAAACCGTCAAAAAACACCAATAACCCTGCAAAAACGCTTAAAAACAGTGAAAAACAGTCAAAAAACACCAATAACCCTGCTAAAACGCTTAAAAACAGTGAAAAACCGTCAAAAAACACCAATAACCCCGCTAAAGCGCTTAAAAACAGTGAAAAACCGTCAAAAAACACCAATAACCCTGCTAAATCGCTTAAAAACAGTGGAAAACCGTCAAAAAACACCAATACCCCGGCTAAAACGCTTAAAAACAATGAAAAACCGTCAAAAAACTCCAATAACCATGCTAAAACGCTTAAAAACAGTGAAAAACCGTCAAAAAACACCAATAACCCTGATAAAACGCTTAAAAACAGTGAAAAACCGTCAAGAAACACCAATAACCCTGCTAAAACGCTTAAAAACAGTGAAAAACCGTCAATAAACACCAATAACCCTGCTAAAACGCTTAAAAACAGTGAAAAACCGTCAAAAAACACCAATAACCCTGCTAAAACGCTTAAAAACAGTGAAAAACCGTAAAAAAAACACCAATAACCCTGCTAAAACGCTTAAAAACAGTGAAAAACCGTCAAAAAACACCAATAACCTTGCTAAAATGCTTAAAAACAGTGAAAAACCGTCAAAAAACACCAATAACCCTGCTAAAACGCTTAAAAACAGTGAAAAACCGTCGAAAAACACCAATAACCCTGCTAAAACGCTTAAAAACAGTGAAAAACCGTCAAAAAACACCAATAACCCTGCTAAAACGCTTAAAAACAGTGAAAAACAGTCAAAAAACACCAATAACCCTGCCAAAACGCTTAAAAACAGTGAAAAACCGTCAAAAAACACCAATAACCCCGCTAAAGCGCTTAAAAACAGTGAAAAACCGTCAAAAAACACCAATAACCCTGCTAAATCGCTTAAAAACAGTGGAAAACCGTCAAAAAACACCAATACCCCGGCTAAAACGCTTAAAAACAATGAAAAACCGTCAAAAAACTCCAATAACCATGCTAAAACGCTTAAAAACAGTGAAAAACCGTCAAAAAACACCAATAACCCTGCTAAAACGCTTGAAAACAGTGAAAAACCGTCAATAAACACCAATAACCCTGCTAAAACGCTTAAAAACAGTGAAAAACCGTCAAAAAAAACAAATAACCCTGCTAAAACGCTTAAAAACAATAAAAAAATCGTCAAAAAACACCAATAACCCTGCTAAAACGCTTAAAAACAGTGAAAAACCGTAAAAAAAACACCAATAACCCTGCTAAAACGCTTAAAAACAGTGAAAAATCGTCCAAAAAACACCAATAACCCTGCTGAAACGCTTAAAAACAGTGAAAAACCGTCAAAAAACACCAATAACCCTGCTAAAACGCTTAAAAACAGTGAAAACCCGTCAAAAAACACCAATAACCCTGCAAAAACGCTTAAAAACAGTGAAAAAAAGTCAAAAAACACCAATAACCCTGCTAAAACGCTTAAAAACAGTGAAAAACCGTCAAAAAACACCAATAACCCTGCTAAAACGCTTAAAAACAGTGAAAACCCGTCAAAAAACACCAATAACCCTGCAAAAACGCCTAAAAACAGTGAAAAACCGTCAAAAAACACCAATAACCCTGCTAAAACGCTTAAAAACAGTGAAAAACCGTCAAAAAACACCAATAACCCTGCTAAAACGCTTAAAAACAGTGAAAAACCGTCAAAAAACACCAATAACCCTGCTAAAACGCTTAAAAACAGTGAAAAACCGTCAAAAAACACCAATAACCTTGCTAAAATGCTTAAAAACAGTGAAAAACCGTCAAAAAACACCAATAACCCTGCTAAAACGCTTAAAAACAGTGAAAAACCGTCGAAAAACACCAATAACCCTGCTAAAACGCTTAAAAACAGTGAAAAACCGTCAAAAAACACCAATAACCCTGCTAAAACGCTTAAAAACAGTGAAAAACAGTCAAAAAACACCAATAACCCTGCTGAAAACAGTTAAAAACACCAATACCCCGGCTAAAACGCTTAAAAACAATGAAAAACCGTCAAAAAACTCCAATAACCATGCTAAAACGCTTTAAAAAACAGTGAAAAACCGTCAAAAAACACCAATAACCCTGCTAAAACGCTTAAAAACAGTGAAAAACCGTCAAAAAACACCAATAACCTTGCTAAAACGCTTAAAAACAGTGAAAAACCGTCAATAAACACCAATAACCCTGCTAAAACGCTTAAAAACAGTGAAAAACCGTCAAAAAAAACAAATAACCCTGCTAAAACGCTTAAAAACAGTAAAAAATCGTCAAAAAACACCAATAACCCTGCTAAAACGCTTAAAAACAGTGAAAAACCGTAAAAAAAACACCAATAACCCTGCTAAAACGCTCAAAAACAGTGAAAAATCGTCAAAAAAACACCAATAACCCTGCTGAAACGCTTAAAAACAGTGAAAAACCGTCAAAAAACACCAATAACCCTACTAAAACGCTTAAAAACAGTTGAAAACTGTCAAAAAACACAAATAACCCAGCTAAAACGCTTAAAAACAATGAAAAACCGTCAAAAAACTCCAATAACCCCGCTAAAGCGCTTAAAAACAGTGAAAAACCGTCAAAAAACACCAATAACCTTGCTAAAACGCTTAAAAACAGTGAAAAACCGTAAAAAAACACCAATAACCGTGCTAAAACGCTTAAAAACAGTGAAAAATCGTCAAAAAAACACCAATAACCCTGCTGAAACGCTTAAAAACAGTGAAAAACCGTCAAAAAACACCAATAACCCGACTAAAACGCTTAAAAACAGTTGAAAACTGTCAAAAAACACCAATAACCCTGCTAAAACGCTTAATAACAATGAAAAACCGTCAAAAAACACCAATAACCCCGCTAAAGCGCTTAAAAACAGTGAAAAACCGTCAAAAAACACCAATAACCTTGCTAAAACGCTTAAAAACAGTGAAAAACCGTCAAAAAAACACCAATAACCCTGCTGAAACGCTTAAAAACAGTGAAAAACCGTCGAAAAACACCAATAACCCTGCTAAATCGCTTTAAAACAGTGAAAAACCGTCAAAAAACACCAATAACCCTGCTAAAACGCTTAAAAACAGTGAAAAACCGTCAAAAAACACCAATAACCCCGCTAAAGCGCTTAAAAACAGTGAAAAACCGTCAAAAAACACCAATAACCCTGCTAAATCGCTTAAAAACAGTGGAAAACCGTCAAAAAACACCAATACCCCGGCTAAAACGCTTAAAAACTATGAAAAACCGTCAAAAAACTCCAATAACCATGCTAAAACGCTTAAAAACAGTGAAAAATCGTCAAAAAACACCAATAACCCTGCTAAAACGCTTAAAAACAGTGAAAAACCGTCAATAAACACCAATAACCCTGCTAAAACGCTTAAAAACAGTGAAAAACCGTCAAAAAAAACAAATAACCCTGCTAAAACGCTTAAAAACAGTAAAAAATCGTCAAAAAACACCAAGAACCCTGCTAAAACGCTTAAAAACAGTGAAAAACCGTAAAAAAAACACCAATAACCCTGCTAAAACGCTTAAAAACAGTGAAAAATCGTCCAAAAAACACCAATAACCCTGCTGAAACGCTTAAAAACAGTGAAAAACCGTCAAAAAACACCAATAACCCTGCTAAAACGCTTAAAAACAGTGAAAACCCGTCAAAAAACACCAATAACCCTGCAAAAACGCTTAAAAACAGTGAAAAAAAGTCAAAAAACACCAATAACCCTGCTAAAATGCCTAAAAACAGTGAAAAACCGTCAAAAAACACCAATAACCCTGCTAAAACGCTTAAAAACAGTGAAAAACCGTCAAAAAACACCAATAATCCTGCTAAAACGCTTAAAAACAGTGAAAAACCGTCAAAAAACACCAATAACCCTGCTAAAACGCTTAAAAACAGTGAAAAACCGTCAAAAAACACCAATAATCTTTCTAAAATGCTTAAAAACAGTGAAAAACCGTCAAAAAACACCAATAACCCTGCTAAAACGCTTAAAAACAGTGAAAAACCGTCGAAAAACACCAATAACCCTGCTAAAACGCTTAAAAACAGTGAAAAACCGTCAAAAAACACCAATAACCTTGCTAAAACGCTTAAAAACAGTGAAAAACCGTCAATAAACACCAATAACCCTGCTAAAACGCTTAAAAACAGTGAAAAACCGTCAAAAAAAACAAATAACCCTGCTAAAACGCTTAAAAACAGTAAAAAATCGTCAAAAAACACCAATAACCATGCTAAAACGCTTTAAAAAACAGTGAAAAACCGTCAAAAAACACCAATAACCCTGCTAAAACGCTTAAAAACAGTGAAAAACCGTCAAAAAACACCAATAACCCTGCTAAAACGCTTAAAAACAGTGAAAAACCGTCAAAAAACACCAATAACCTTGCTAAAATGCTTAAAAACAGTGAAAAACCGTCAAAAAACACCAATAACCCTGCTAAAACGCTTAAAAACAGTGAAAAACCGTCGAAAAACACCAATAACCCTGCTAAAACGCTTAAAAACAGTGAAAAACCGTCAAAAAACACCAATAACCCTGCAAAAACGCTTAAAAACAGTGAAAAACAGTCAAAAAACACCAATAACCCTGCTAAAACGCTTAAAAACAGTGAAAAACCGTCAAAAAACACCAATAACCCCGCTAAAGCGCTTAAAAACAGTGAAAAACCGTCAAAAAACACCAATAACCCTGCTAAATCGCTTAAAAACAGTGAAAAACCGTCAAAAAACACCAATACCCCGGCTAAAACGCTTAAAAACAATGAAAAACCGTCAAAAAACTCCAATAACCATGCTAAAACGCTTAAAAACAGTGAAAAACCGTCAAAAAACACCAATAACCCTGATAAAACGCTTAAAAACAGTGAAAAACCGTCAAGAAACACCAATAACCCTGCTAAAACGCTTAAAAACAGTGAAAAACCGTCAATAAACACCAATAACCCTGCTAAAACGCTTAAAAACAGTGAAAAACCGTCAAAAAACACCAATAACCCTGCTAAAACGCTTAAAAACAGTGAAAAACCGTAAAAAAAACACCAATAACCCTGCTAAAACGCTTAAAAACAGTGAAAAACCGTCAAAAAACACCAATAACCTTGCTAAAATGCTTAAAAACAGTGAAAAACCGTCAAAAAACACCAATAACCCTGCTAAAACGCTTAAAAACAGTGAAAAACCGTCGAAAAACACAAATAACCCTGCTAAAACGCTTAAAAACAGTGAAAAACCGTCAAAAAACACCAATAACCCTGCTAAAACGCTTAAAAACAGTGAAAAACAGTCAAAAAACACCAATAACCCTGCTAAAACGCTTAAAAACAGTGAAAAACCGTCAAAAAACACCAATAACCCCGCTAAAGCGCTTAAAAACAGTGAAAAACCGTCAAAAAACACCAATAACCCTGCTAAATCGCTTAAAAACAGTGGAAAACCGTCAAAAAACACCAATACCCCGGCTAAAACGCTTAAAAACAATGAAAAACCGTCAAAAAACTCCAATAACCATGCTAAAACGCTTAAAAACAGTGAAAAACCGTCAAAAAACACCAATAACCCTGCTAAAACGCTTAAAAACAGTGAAAAACCGTCAATAAACACCAATAACCCTGCTAAAACGCTTAAAAACAGTGAAAAACCGTCAAAAAAAAACAAATAACCCTGCTAAAACGCTTAAAAACAATAAAAAAATCGTCAAAAAACACCAATAACCCTGCTAAAACGCTTAAAAACAGTGAAAAACCGTAAAAAAAACACCAATAACCCTGCTAAAACGCTTAAAAACAGTGAAAAATCGTCCAAAAAACACCAATAACCCTGCTGAAACGCTTAAAAACAGTGAAAAACCGTCAAAAAACACCAATAACCCTGCTAAAACGCTTAAAAACAGTGAAAACCCGTCAAAAAACACCAATAACCCTGCAAAAACGCTTAAAAACAGTGAAAAAAAGTCAAAAAACACCAATAACCCTGCTAAAACGCTTAAAAACAGTGAAAAACCGTCAAAAAACACCAATAACCCTGCTAAAACGCTTAAAAACAGTGAAAACCCGTCAAAAAACACCAATAACCCTGCAAAAACGCCTAAAAACAGTGAAAAACCGTCAAAAAACACCAATAACCCTGCTAAAACGCTTAAAAACAGTGAAAAACCGTCAAAAAACACCAATAACCCTGCTAAAACGCTTAAAAACAGTGAAAAACCGTCAAAAAACACCAATAACCCTGCTAAAACGCTTAAAAACAGTGAAAAACCGTCAAAAAACACCAATAACCTTGCTAAAATGCTTAAAAACAGTGAAAAACCGTCAAAAAACACCAATAACCCTGCTAAAACGCTTAAAAACAGTGAAAAACCGTCGAAAAACACCAATAACCCTGCTAAAACGCTTAAAAACAGTGAAAAACAGTCAAAAAACACCAATAACCCTGCTAAAACGCTTAAAAACAGTGAAAAACCGTCAAAAAACACCAATAACCCCGCTAAAGCGCTTAAAAACAGTGAAAAACCGTCAAAAAACACCAATAACCTTGCTAAAACGCTTAAAAACAGTGAAAAACCGTCAAAAAAACACCAATAACCCTGCTGAAACGCTTAAAAACAGTTAAAAACCGTCAAAAAACACCAATAACCCTGCTAAATCGCTTTAAAACAGTGAAAAACCGTCAAAAAACACCAATAACCCTGCTAAATCGCTTAAAAACAGTGGAAAACCGTCAAAAAACACCAATACCCCGGCTAAAACGCTTAAAAACAATGAAAAACCGTCAAAAAACTCCAATAACCATGCTAAAACGCTTTAAAAAACAGTGAAAAACCGTCAAAAAACACCAATAACCCTGCTAAAACGCTTAAAAACAGTGAAAAACCGTCAAAAAACACCAATAACCTTGCTAAAACGCTTAAAAACAGTGAAAAACCGTCAATAAACACCAATAACCCTGCTAAAACGCTTAAAAACAGTGAAAAACCGTCAAAAAAAACAAATAACCCTGCTAAAACGCTTAAAAACAGTAAAAAATCGTCAAAAAACACCAATAACCCTGCTAAAACGCTTAAAAACAGTGAAAAACCGTAAAAAAAACACCAATAACCCTGCTAAAACGCTCAAAAACAGTGAAAAATCGTCAAAAAAACACCAATAACCCTGCTGAAACGCTTAAAAACAGTGAAAAACCGTCAAAAAACACCAATAACCCTACTAAAACGCTTAAAAACAGTTGAAAACTGTCAAAAAACACCAATAACCCAGCTAAAACGCTTAAAAACAATGAAAAACCGTCAAAAAACTCCAATAACCCCGCTAAAGCGCTTAAAAACAGTGAAAAACCGTCAAAAAACACCAATAACCTTGCTAAAACGCTTAAAAACAGTGAAAAACCGTAAAAAAAACACCAATAACCGTGCTCAAACGCTTAAAAACAGTGAAAAATCGTCAAAAAAACACCAATAACCCTGCTGAAACGCTTAAAAACAGTGAAAAACCGTCAAAAAACACCAATAACCCGACTAAAACGCTTAAAAACAGTTGAAAACTGTCAAAAAACACCAATAACCCTGCTAAAACGCTTAAAAACAATGAAAAACCGTCAAAAAAACACCAATAACCCCGCTAAAGCGCTTAAAAACAGTGAAAAACCGTCAAAAAACACCAATAACCTTGCTAAAACGCTTAAAAACAGTGAAAAACCGTCAAAAAAACACCAATAACCCTGCTGAAACGCTTAAAAACAGTGAAAAACCGTCGAAAAACACCAATAACCCTGCTAAATCGCTTTAAAACAGTGAAAAACCGTCAAAAAACACCAATAACCCTGCTAAAACACTTAAAAACAGTGAAAAACCGTCAAAAAACACCAATAACCCCGCTAAAGCGCTTAAAAACAGTGAAAAACCGTCAAAAAACACCAATAACCCTGCTAAATCGCTTAAAAACAGTGGAAAACCGTCAAAAAACACCAATACCCCGGCTAAAACGCTTAAAAACTATGAAAAACCGTCAAAAAACTCCAATAACCATGCTAAAACGCTTAAAAACAGTGAAAAATCGTCAAAAAACACCAATAACCCTGCTAAAACGCTTAAAAACAGTGAAAAACCGTCAATAAACACCAATAACCCTGCTAAAACGCTTAAAAACAGTGAAAAACCGTCAAAAAAAACAAATAACCCTGCTAAAACGCTTAAAAACAGTAAAAAATCGTCAAAAAACACCAAGAACCCTGCTAAAACGCTTAAAAACAGTGAAAAACCGTAAAAAAAACACCAATAACCCTGCTAAAACGCTTAAAAACAGTGAAAAATCGTCCAAAAAACACCAATAACCCTGCTGAAACGCTTAAAAACAGTGAAAAACCGTCAAAAAACACCAATAACCCTGCTAAAACGCTTAAAAACAGTGAAAACCCGTCAAAAAACACCAATAACCCTGCAAAAACGCTTAAAAACAGTGAAAAAAAGTCAAAAAACACCAATAACCCTGCTAAAACGCCTAAAAACAGTGAAAAACCGTCAAAACACACCAATAACCCTGCTAAAACGCTTAAAAACAGTGAAAAACCGTCAAAAAACACCAATAATCCTGCTAAAACGCTTAAAAACAGTGAAAAACCGTCAAAAAACACCAATAACCCTCCTAAAACGCTTAAAAACAGTGAAAAACCGTCAAAAAACACCAATAACCTTGCTAAAATGCTTAAAAACAGTGAAAAACCGTCAAAAAACACCAATAACCCTGCTAAAACGCTTAAAAACAGTGAAAAACCGTCGAAAAACACCAATAACCCTGCTAAAACGCTTAAAAACAGTGAAAAACCGTCAAAAAACACCAATAACCTTGCTAAAACGCTTAAAAACAGTGAAAAACCGTCAATAAACACCAATAACCCTGCTAAAACGCTTAAAAACAGTGAAAAACCGTCAAAAAAAACAAATAACCCTGCTAAAACGCTTAAAAACAGTAAAAAATCGTCAAAAAACACCAATAACCATGCTAAAACGCTTTAAAAAACAGTGAAAAACCGTCAAAAAACACCAATAACCCTGCTAAAACGCTTAAAAACAGTGAAAAACCGTCAAAAAACACCAATAACCTTGCTAAAACGCTTAAAAACAGTGAAAAACCGTCAATAAACACCAATAACCCTGCTAAAACGCTTAAAAACAGTGAAAAACCGTCAAAAAAAACAAATAACCCTGCTAAAACGCTTAAAAACAGTAAAAAATCGTCAAAAAACACCAATAACCCTGCTAAAACGCTTAAAAACAGTGAAAAACCGTAAAAAAAACACCAATAACCCTGCTAAAACGCTCAAAAACAGTGAAAAATCGTCAAAAAAACACCAATAACCCTGCTGAAACGCTTAAAAACAGTGAAAAACCGTCAAAAAACACCAATAACCCTACTAAAACGCTTAAAAACAGTTGAAAACTGTCAAAAAACACCAATAACCCTGCTAAAACGCTTAAAAACAATGAAAAACCGTCAAAAAACACCAATAACCCAGCTAAAACGCTTAAAAACAATGAAAAACCGTCAAAAAACTCCAATAACCCCGCTAAAGCGCTTAAAAACAGTGAAAAACCGTCAAAAAACACCAATAACCTTGCTAAAACGCTTAAAAACAGTGAAAAACCGTAAAAAAAACACCAATAACCGTGCTAAAACGCTTAAAAACAGTGAAAAATCGTCAAAAAAACACCAATAACCCTGCTGAAACGCTTAAAAACAGTGAAAAACCGTAAAAAAAACACCAATAACCCTGCTAAAACGCTCAAAAACAGTGAAAAATCGTCAAAAAAACACCAATAACCCTGCTGAAACGCTTAAAAACAGTGAAAAACCGTCAAAAAACACCAATAACCCTACTAAAACGCTTAAAAACAGTTGAAAACTGTCAAAAAACACCAATAACCCAGCTAAAACGCTTAAAAACAATGAAAAACCGTCAAAAAACTCCAATAACCCCGCTAAAGCGCTTAAAAACAGTGAAAAACCGTCAAAAAACACCAATAACCTTGCTAAAACGCTTAAAAACAGTGAAAAACCGTAAAAAAAACAAATAACCCTGCTAAAACGCTTAAAAACAGTGAAAAACCGTCAAAAAAAACAAATAACCCTGCTAAAACGCTTAAAAACAGTAAAAAATCGTCAAAAAACACCAATAACCCTGCTAAAACGCTTAAAAACAGTGAAAAACCGTAAAAAAAACACCAATAACCCTGCTAAAGCGCTCAAAAACAGTGAAAAATCGTCAAAAAAACACCAATAACCCTGCTGAAACGCTTAAAAACAGTGAAAAACCGTCAAAAAACACCAATAACCCTACTAAAACGCTTAAAAACAGTTGAAAACTGTCAAAAAACACCAATAACCCAGCTAAAACGCTTAAAAACAATGAAAAACCGTCAAAAAACTCCAATAACCCCGCTAAAGCGCTTAAAAACAGTGAAAAACCGTCAAAAAACACCAATAACCTTGCTAAAACGCTTAAAAACAGTGAAAAACCGTAAAAAAAACACCAATAACCGTGCTCAAACGCTTAAAAACAGTGAAAAATCGTCAAAAAAACACCAATAACCCTGCTGAAACGCTTAAAAACAGTGAAAAACCGTCAAAAAACACCAATAACCCGACTAAAACGCTTAAAAACAGTTGAAAACTGTCAAAAAACACCAATAACCCTGCTAAAACGCTTAAAAACAATGAAAAACCGTCAAAAAAACACCAATAACCCCGCTAAAGCGCTTAAAAACAGTGAAAAACCGTCAAAAAACACCAATAACCTTGCTAAAACGCTTAAAAACAGTGAAAAACCGTCAAAAAAACACCAATAACCCTGCTGAAACGCTTAAAAACAGTGAAAAACCGTCGAAAAACACCAATAACCCTGCTAAATCGCTTTAAAACAGTGAAAAACCGTCAAAAAACACCAATAACCCTGCTAAAACGCTTAAAAACAGTGAAAAACCGTCAAAAAACACCAATAACCCCGCTAAAGCGCTTAAAAACAGTGAAAAACCGTCAAAAAACACCAATAACCCTGCTAAATCGCTTAAAAACAGTGGAAAACCGTCAAAAAACACCAATACCCCGGCTAAAACGCTTAAAAACTATGAAAAACCGTCAAAAAACTCCAATAACCATGCTAAAACGCTTAAAAACAGTGAAAAATCGTCAAAAAACACCAATAACCCTGCTAAAACGCTTAAAAACAGTGAAAAACCGTCAATAAACACCAATAACCCTGCTAAAACGCTTAAAAACAGTGAAAAACCGTCAAAAAAAACAAATAACCCTGCTAAAACGCTTAAAAACAGTAAAAAATCGTCAAAAAACACCAAGAACCCTGCTAAAACGCTTAAAAACAGTGAAAAACCGTAAAAAAAACACCAATAACCCTGCTAAAACGCTTAAAAACAGTGAAAAATCGTCCAAAAAACACCAATAACCCTGCTGAAACGCTTAAAAACAGTGAAAAACCGTCAAAAAACACCAATAACCCTGCTAAAACGCTTAAAAACAGTGAAAACCCGTCAAAAAACACCAATAACCCTGCAAAAACGCTTAAAAACAGTGAAAAAAATTCAAAAAACACCAATAACCCTGCTAAAACGCCTAAAAACAGTGAAAAACCGTCAAAACACACCAATAACCCTGCTAAAACGCTTAAAAACAGTGAAAAACCGTCAAAAAACACCAATAATCCTGCTAAAACGCTTAAAAACAGTGAAAAACCGTCAAAAAACACCAATAACCCTCCTAAAACGCTTAAAAACAGTGAAAAACCGTCAAAAAACACCAATAACCTTGCTAAAATGCTTAAAAACAGTGAAAAACCGTCAAAAAACACCAATAACCCTGCTAAAACGCTTAAAAACAGTGAAAAACCGTCGAAAAACACCAATAACCCTGCTAAAACGCTTAAAAACAGTGAAAAACCGTCAAAAAACACCAATAACCTTGCTAAAACGCTTAAAAACAGTGAAAAACCGTCAATAAACACCAATAACCCTGCTAAAACGCTTAAAAACAGTGAAAAACCGTCAAAAAAAACAAATAACCCTGCTAAAACGCTTAAAAACAGTAAAAAATCGTCAAAAAACACCAATAACCATGCTAAAACGCTTTAAAAAACAGTGAAAAACCGTCAAAAAACACCAATAACCCTGCTAAAACGCTTAAAAACAGTGAAAAACCGTCAAAAAACACCAATAACCTTGCTAAAACGCTTAAAAACAGTGAAAAACCGTCAATAAACACCAATAACCCTGCTAAAACGCTTAAAAACAGTGAAAAACCGTCAAAAAAAACAAATAACCCTGCTAAAACGCTTAAAAACAGTAAAAAATCGTCAAAAAACACCAATAACCCTGCTAAAACGCTTAAAAACAGTGAAAAACCGTAAAAAAAACACCAATAACCCTGCTAAAACGCTCAAAAACAGTGAAAAATCGTCAAAAAAACACCAATAACCCTGCTGAAACGCTTAAAAACAGTGAAAAACCGTCAAAAAACACCAATAACCCTACTAAAACGCTTAAAAACAGTTGAAAACTGTCAAAAAACACCAATAACCCTGCTAAAACGCTTAAAAACAATGAAAAACCGTCAAAAAACACCAATAACCCAGCTAAAACGCTTAAAAACAATGAAAAACCGTCAAAAAACTCCAATAACCCCGCTAAAGCGCTTAAAAACAGTGAAAAACCGTCAAAAAACACCAATAACCTTGCTAAAACGCTTAAAAACAGTGAAAAACCGTAAAAAAAACACCAATAACCGTGCTAAAACGCTTAAAAACAGTGAAAAATCGTCAAAAAAACACCAATAACCCTGCTGAAACGCTTAAAAACAGTGAAAAACCGTCAAAAAACACCAATAACCCGACTAAAACGCTTAAAAACAGTTGAAAACTGTCAAAAAACACCAATAACCCTGCTAAAACGCTTAAAAACAATGAAAAACCGTCAAAAAAACACCAATAACCCCGCTAAAGCGCTTAAAAACAGTGAAAAACCGTCAAAAAACACCAATAACCTTGCTAAAACGCTTAAAAACAGTGAAAAACCGTCAAAAAAACACCAATAACCCTGCTGAAACGCTTAAAAACAGTGAAAAACCGTCGAAAAACACCAATAACCCTGCTAAATCGCTTTAAAACAGTGAAAAACCGTCAAAAAACACCAATAACCCTGCTAAAACGCTTAAAAACAGTGAAAAACCGTCAAAAAACACCAATAACCCCGCTAAAGCGCTTAAAAACAGTGAAAAACCGTCAAAAAACACCAATAACCCTGCTAAATCGCTTAAAAACAGTGGAAAACCGTCAAAAAACACCAATACCCCGGCTAAAACGCTTAAAAACTATGAAAAACCGTCAAAAAACTCCAATAACCATGCTAAAACGCTTAAAAACAGTGAAAAATCGTCAAAAAACACCAATAACCCTGCTAAAACGCTTAAAAACAGTGAAAAACCGTCAATAAACACCAATAACCCTGCTAAAACGCTTAAAAACAGTGAAAAACCGTCAAAAAAAACAAATAACCCTGCTAAAACGCTTAAAAACAGTAAAAAATCGTCAAAAAACACCAAGAACCCTGCTAAAACGCTTAAAAACAGTGAAAAACCGTAAAAAAAACACCAATAACCCTGCTAAAACGCTTAAAAACAGTGAAAAATCGTCCAAAAAACACCAATAACCCTGCTGAAACGCTTAAAAACAGTGAAAAACCGTCAAAAAATACCAATAACCCTGCTAAAACGCTTAAAAACAGTGAAAACCCGTCAAAAAACACCAATAACCCTGCAAAAACGCTTAAAAACAGTGAAAAAAAGTCAAAAAACACCAATAACCCTGCTAAAACGCCTAAAAACAGTGAAAAACCGTCAAAACACACCAATAACCCTGCTAAAACGCTTAAAAACAGTGAAAAACCGTCAAAAAACACCAATAATCCTGCTAAAACGCTTAAAAACAGTGAAAAACCGTCAAAAACACCAATAACCCTCCTAAAACGCTTAAAAACAGTGAAAAACCGTCAAAAAACACCAATAACCTTGCTAAAATGCTTAAAAACAGTGAAAAACCGTCAAAAAACACCAATAACCCTGCTAAAACGCTTAAAAACAGTGAAAAACCGTCGAAAAACACCAATAACCCTGCTAAAACGCTTAAAAACAGTGAAAAACCGTCAAAAAACACCAATAACCTTGCTAAAACGCTTAAAAACAGTGAAAAACCGTCAATAAACACCAATAACCCTGCTAAAACGCTTAAAAACAGTGAAAAACCGTCAAAAAAAACAAATAACCCTGCTAAAACGCTTAAAAACAGTAAAAAATCGTCAAAAAACACCAATAACCATGCTAAAACGCTTTAAAAAACAGTGAAAAACCGTCAAAAAACACCAATAACCCTGCTAAAACGCTTAAAAACAGTGAAAAACCGTCAAAAAACACCAATAACCTTGCTAAAACGCTTAAAAACAGTGAAAAACCGTCAATAAACACCAATAACCCTGCTAAAACGCTTAAAAACAGTGAAAAACCGTCAAAAAAAACAAATAACCCTGCTAAAACGCTTAAAAACAGTAAAAAATCGTCAAAAAACACCAATAACCCTGCTAAAACGCTTAAAAACAGTGAAAAACCGTAAAAAAAACACCAATAACCCTGCTAAAACGCTCAAAAACAGTGAAAAATCGTCAAAAAAACACCAATAACCCTGCTGAAACGCTTAAAAACAGTGAAAAACCGTCAAAAAACACCAATAACCCTACTAAAACGCTTAAAAACAGTTGAAAACTGTCAAAAAACACCAATAACCCTGCTAAAACGCTTAAAAACAATGAAAAACCGTCAAAAAACTCCAATAACCCCGCTAAAGCGCTTAAAAACAGTTAAAAACCGTCAAAAAACACCAATAACCTTGCTAAAACGCTTAAAAACAGTGAAAAACCGTAAAAAAAACACCAATAATCTTGCTAAAACGCTTAAAAACAGTGAAAAATCGTCAAAAAAACACCAATAACCCTGCTGAAACGCTTAAAAACAGTGAAAAACCGTCAAAAAACACCAATAACCCTGCTAAAACGCTTAAAAACAATGAAAAACCGTCAAAAAACACCAATAACCCCGCTAAAGCGCTTAAAAACAGTGAAAAACCGTCAAAAAACACCAATAACCTTGCTAAAACGCTTAAAAACAGTGAAAAACCGTCAAAAAAACACCAATAACCCTGCTGAAACGCTTAAAAACAGTGAAAAACCGTCGAAAAACACCAATAACCCTGCTAAATCGCTTTAAAACAGTGAAAAACCGTCAAAAAACACCAATAACCCTGCTAAAACGCTTAAAAACAGTGAAAAACCGTCAAAAAACACCAATAACCCCGCTAAAGCGCTTAAAAACAGTGAAAAACCGTCAAAAAACACCAATAACCCTGCTAAATCGCTTAAAAACAGTGGAAAACCGTCAAAAAACACCAATACCCCGGCTAAAACGCTTAAAAACTATGAAAAACCGTCAAAAAACTCCAATAACCATGCTAAAACGCTTAAAAACAGTGAAAAATCGTCAAAAAACACCAATAACCCTGCTAAAACGCTTAAAAACAGTGAAAAACCGTCAATAAACACCAATAACCCTGCTAAAACGCTTAAAAACAGTGAAAAACCGTCAAAAAACACCAATAACCCTGCTAAAACGCTTAAAAACAGTGAAAACCCGTCAAAAAACACCAATAACCCTGCAAAAACGCTTAAAAACAATGAAAAAAAGTCAAAAAACACCAATAACCCTGCTAAAACGCCTAAAAACAGTGAAAAACCGTCAAAAAACACCAATAACCCTGCTAAAACGCTTAAAAACAGTGAAAAACCGTCAAAAAACACCAATAACCCTGCTAAAACGCTTAAAAACAGTGAAAAACCGTCAAAAAACACCAATAACCCTGCTAAAACGCTTAAAAACAGTGAAAAACCGTCAAAAAACACCAATAACCTTGCTAAAATGCTTAAAAACAGTGAAAAACCGTCAAAAAACACCAATAACCCTGCTAAAACGCTTAAAAACAGTGAAAAACCGTCGAAAAACACCAATAACCCTGCTAAAACGCTTAAAAACAGTGAAAAACCGTCAAAAAACACCAATAACCCTGCTAAAACGCTTAAAAACAGTGAAAAACAGTCAAAAAACACCAATAACCCTGCTAAAACGCTTAAAAACAGTGAAAAACCGTCAAAAAACACCAATAACCCCGCTAAAGCGCTTAAAAACAGTGAAAAACCGTCAAAAAACACCAATAACCTTGCTAAAACGCTTAAAAACAGTGAAAAACCGTCAAAAAAACACCAATAACCTTGCTGAAACGCTTAAAAACAGTTAAAAACCGTCAAAAAACACCAATAACCCTGCTAAATCGCTTTAAAACAGTGAAAAACCGTCAAAAAACACCAATAACCCTGCTAAATCGCTTAAAAACAGTGGAAAACCGTCAAAAAACACCAATACCCCGGCTAAAACGCTTAAAAACAATGAAAAACCGTCAAAAAACTCCAATAACCATGCTAAAACGCTTAAAAACAGTGAAAAACCGTCAAAAAACACCAATAACCCTGCTAAAACGCTTAAAAACAGTGAAAAACCGTCAAAAAACACCAATAACCCTGCTAAAACGCTTAAAAACAGTGAAAAACCGTCAATAAACACCAATAACCCTGCTAAAACGCTTAAAAACAGTGAAAAACCGTCAAAAAAAACAAATAACCCTGCTAAAACGCTTAAAAACAGTAAAAAATCGTCAAAAAACACCCATAACCCTGCTAAAACGCTTAAAAACAGTGAAAAACCGTAAAAAAAACACCAATAACCCTGCTAAAACGCTTAAAAACAGTGAAAAATCGTCAAAAAAACACCAATAACCCTGCTGAAACGCTTAAAAACAGTGAAAAACCGTCAAAAAACACCAATAACCCTACTAAAACGCTTAAAAACAGTTGAAAACTGTCAAAAAACACCAATAACCCTGCAAAAACGCTTAAAAACAATGAAAAACCGTCAAAAAACTCCAATAACCCCGCTAAAGCGCTTAAAAACAGTGAAAAACCGTCAAAAAAAACAAATAACCCTGCTAAAACGCTTAAAAACAGTAAAAAATCGTCAAAAAACACCCATAACCCTGCTAAAACGCTTAAAAACAGTGAAAAACCGTAAAAAAAACACCAATAACCCTGCTAAAACGCTTAAAAACAGTGAAAAATCGTCAAAAAAACACCAATAACCCTGCTGAAACGCTTAAAAACAGTGAAAAACCGTCAAAAAACACCAATAACCCTACTAAAACGCTTAAAAACAGTTGAAAACTGTCAAAAAACACCAATAACCCTGCAAAAACGCTTAAAAACAATGAAAAACCGTCAAAAAACTCCAATAACCCCGCTAAAGCGCTTAAAAACAGTGAAAAACCGTCAAAAAACACCAATAACCTTGCTAAAACGCTTAAAAACAGTGAAAAACCGTAAAAAAAACACCAATAACCCTGCTAAAACGCTTAAAAACAGTGAAAAATCGTCAAAAAAACACCAATAACCCTGCTGAAACGCCTAAAAACAGTGAAAAACCGTCAAAAAACACCAATAACCCGACTAAAACGCTTAAAAACAGTTGAAAACTGTGAAAAAACACCAATAACCCTGCTAAAACGCTTAAAAACAATGAAAAACCGTCAAAAAACACCAATAACCCCGCTAAAGCGCTTAAAAACAGTGAAAAACCGTCAAAAAACACCAATAACCTTGCTAAAACGCTTAAAAACAGTGAAAAACCGTCAAAAAAACACCAATAACCCTGCTGAAACGCTTAAAAACAGTGAAAAACCGTCGAAAAACACCAATAACCCTGCTAAATCGCTTTAAAACAGTGAAAAACCGTCAAAAAACACCAATAACCCTGCTAAAACGCTTAAAAACAGTGGAAAACAGTCAAAAAACACCAATAACCCTGCTTAAACGCTTAAAAACAATGAAAAACCGTCAAAAAACTCCAATAACCCTGCTAAAACGCTTAAAAACAGTGAAAAACCGTCAAAAAACACCAATAACCCTGCTAAAACGCTTAAAAACAGTGAAAAACTGTCAAAAAACACCAATACCCTGCTAAAACGCTTAAAAAACAGTGAAAAACCGTCAATAAACACCAATAACCCTGCTAAAACGCTTAAAAACAGTGAAAACCCTCAAAAAAAACAAATAACCCTGCTAAAACGCTTAAAAACAGTAAAAAATCGTCAAAAAACACCAATAACCCTGCTGAAACGCTTAAAAACAGTGAAAAACCGTAAAAAAAACACCAATAACCCTGCTAAAACGCTTAAAAACAGTGAAAAACCGTCAAAAAAACACCAATAACCCTGCTGAAACGCTTAAAAACAGTGAAAAACCGTCAATAAACACCAATAACCCTGCTAAAACGCTTAAAAACAGTGAAAACCGTCAAAAAAAACAAATAACCCTGCTAAAACGCTTAAAAACAGTAAAAAATCGTCAAAAAACACCAATAACCCTGCTAAAACGCTTAAAAACAGTGAAAAACCGTAAAAAAACACCAATAACCCTGCTAAAACGCTTAAAAACAGTGAAAAACCGTCAAAAAACACCAATAACCCTGCTAAAACGCTTAAAAAACAGTGAAAAACCGTCAATAAACACCAATAACCCTGCTAAAACGCTTAAAAACAGTGAAAACCGTCAAAAAAAACAAATAACCCTGCTAAAACGCTTAAAAACAGTAAAAAATCGTCAAAAAACACCAATAACCATGCTAAAACGCTTAAAAACAGTGAAAAACCGTCAAAAAACACCAATAACCCTGCTAAAACGCTTAAAAACAGTGAAAAACCGTCAAAAAACACCAATAACCCTGCTAAAACGCTTAAAAACAGTGAAAAACCGTCAATAAACACCAATAACCCTGCTGAAACGCTTAAAAACAGTGAAAAACCGTCAAAAAAAACAAATAACCCTGCTAAAACGCTTCAAAACAGTGAAAAATCGTCAAAAAACACCAATAACCCTGCTAAAACGCTTAAAAACAGTGAAAAACCGTAAAAAAAACACCAATAACCCTGCTAAAACGCTTAAAAACAGTGAAAAATCGTCAAAAAAACACCAATAACCCTGCTGAAACGCTTAAAAACAGTGAAAAACCGTCAAAAAACACCAATAACCCTACTAAAACGCTTAAAAACAGTTGAAAACTGTCAAAAAACACCAATAACCCTGCTAAAACGCTTAAAAACAATGAAAAACCGTCAAAAAACTCCAATAACCCCGCTAAAGCGCTTAAAAACAGTGAAAAACCGTCAAAAAACACCAATAACCTTGCTAAAACGCTTAAAAACAGTGAAAAACCGTAAAAAAAACACCAATAACCCTGCTAAAACGCTTAAAAACAGTGAAAAACCGTCAAAAAAACACCAATAACCCTGCTGAAACGCTTAAAAACAGTGAAAAACCGTCAATAAACACCAATAACCCTGCTAAAACGCTTAAAAACAGTGAAAACCGTCAAAAAAAACAAATAACCCTGCTAAAACGCTTAAAAACAGTAAAAAATCGTCAAAAAACACCAATAACCCTGCTAAAACGCTTAAAAACAGTGAAAAACCGTAAAAAAACACCAATAACCCTGCTAAAACGCTTAAAAACAGTGAAAAACCGTCAAAAAACACCAATAACCCTGCTAAAACGCTTAAAAAACAGTGAAAAACCGTCAATAAACACCAATAACCCTGCTAAAACGCTTAAAAACAGTGAAAACCGTCAATAAAAACAAATAACCCTGCTAAAACGCTTAAAAACAGTAAAAAATCGTCAAAAAACACCAATAACCATGCTAAAACGCTTAAAAACAGTGAAAAACCGTCAAAAAACACCAATAACCCTGCTAAAACGCTTAAAAACAGTGAAAAACCGTCAAAAAACACCAATAACCCTGCTAAAACGCTTAAAAACAGTGAAAAACCGTCAATAAACACCAATAACCCTGCTGAAACGCTTAAAAACAGTGAAAAACCGTCAAAAAAAACAAATAACCCTGCTAAAACGCTTAAAAACAGTGAAAAATCGTCAAAAAACACCAATAACCCTGCTAAAACGCTTAAAAACAGTGAAAAACCGTAAAAAAAACACCAATAACCCTGCTAAAACGCTTAAAAACAGTGAAAAATCGTCAAAAAAACACCAATAACCCTGCTGAAACGCTTAAAAACAGTGAAAAACCGTCAAAAAACACCAATAACCCTACTAAAACGCTTAAAAACAGTTGAAAACTGTCAAAAAACACCAATAACCCTGCTAAAACGCTTAAAAACAATGAAAAACCGTCAAAAAACTCCAATAACCCCGCTAAAGCGCTTAAAAACAGTGAAAAACCGTCAAAAAACACCAATAACCTTGCTAAAACGCTTAAAAACAGTGAAAAACCGTAAAAAAAACACCAATAACCCTGCTAAAACGCTTAAAAACAGTGAAAAATCGTCAAAAAAACACCAATAACCCTGCTGAAACGCTTAAAAATAGTGAAAAACCGTCAAAAAACACCAATAACCCTACTAAAACGCTTAAAAACAGTTGAAAACTGTCAAAAAACACCAATAACCCTGCTTAAACGCTTAAAAACAATGAAAAACCGTCAAAAAACACCAATAACCCCGCTAAAGCGCTTAAAAACAGTGAAAAACCGTCAAAAAACACCAATAACCTTGCTAAAACGCTTAAAAACAGTGAAAAACCGTCAAAAAAACACCAATAACCATGCTGAAACGCTTAAAAACAGTGAAAAACCGTCAAAAAACACCAATAACCCTGCTAAAACGCTTAAAAACAGTGAAAAACCGTCAAAAAACACCAATAACCATGCTAAAACGCTTAAAAACAGTGAAAAACCGTCAATAAACACCAATAACCCTGCTAAAACGCTTAAAAACAGTGAAAAACCGTCAAAAAAAACAAATAACCCTGCTAAAACGCTTAAAAACAGTAAAAAATCGTCAAAAAACACCAATAACCCTGCTAAAACGCTTAAAAACAGTGAAAAACCGTAAAAAAAACACCAATAACCCTGCTAAAACGCTTAAAAACAGTGAAAAATCGTCAAAAAAACACCAATAACCCTGCTGAAACGCTTAAAAACAGTGAAAAACCGTCAAAAAACACCAATAACCCTACTAAAACGCTTAAAAACAGTTGAAAACTGTCAAAAAACACCAATAACCCTGCTAAAACGCTTAAAAACAATGAAAAACCGTCAAAAAACTCTAATAACCCCGCTAAAGCGCTTAAAAACAGTGAAAAACCTTCAAAAAACACCAATAACCTTGCTAAAACGCTTAAAAACAGTGAAAAACCGTAAAAAAAACACCAATAACCCTGCTAAAACGCTTAAAAACAGTGAAAAACCGTCAAAAAACACCAATAACCCTGCTAAAACGCTTAAAAAACAGTGAAAAACCGTCAATAAACACCAATAACCCTGCTAAAACGCTTAAAAACAGTGAAAACCGTCAAAAAAAACAAATAACCCTGCTAAAACGCTTAAAAACAGTAAAAAATCGTCAAAAAACACCAATAACCATGCTAAAACGCTTAAAAACAGTGAAAAACCGTCAAAAAACACCAATAACCCTGCTAAAACGCTTAAAAACAGTGAAAAACCGTCAAAAAACACCAATAACCCTGCTAAAACGCTTAAAAACAGTGAAAAACCGTCAATAAACACCAATAACCCTGCTAAAACGCTTAAAAACAGTGAAAAACCGTCAAAAAAAACAAATAACCCTGCTAAAACGCTTAAAAACAGTAAAAAATCGTCAAAAAACACCAATAACCCTGCTAAAACGCTTAAAAACAGTGAAAAACCGTAAAAAAAACACCAATAACTCTGCTAAAACGCTTAAAAACAGTGAAAAATCGTCAAAAAAACACCAATAACCCTGCTGAAACGCTTAAAAACAGTGAAAAACCGTCAAAAAACACCAATATCCCTACTAAAACGCTTAAAAACAGTTGAAAACTGTCAAAAAACACCAATAACCCTGCTAAAACGCTTAAAAACAATGAAAAACCGTCAAAAAACTCCAATAACCGCGCTAAAGCGCTTAAAAACAGTGAAACACCGTCAAAAAACACCAATAACCTTGCTAAAACGCTAAAAAACAGTGAAAAACCGTAAAAAAAACACCAATAACCCTGCTAAAACGCTTAAAAACAGTGAAAAATCGTCAAAAAAACACCAATAACCCTGCTGAAACGCTTAAAAACAGTGAAAAACCGTCAAAAAACACCAATAACCCTACTAAAACGCTTAAAAACAGTTGAAAACTGTCAAAAAACACCAATAACCCTGCTTAAACGCTTAAAAACAATGAAAAACCGTCAAAAAACACCAATAACCCCGCTAAAGCGCTTAAAAACAGTGAAAAACCGTCAAAAAACACCAATAACCTTGCTAAAACGCTTAAAAACAGTGAAAAACCGTAAAAAAAACACCAATAACCCTGCTGAAACGCTTAAAAACAGTGAAAAACCGTCAAAAAACACCAATAACCCTGCTAAAACGCTTAAAAACAGTGAAAAACCGTCAAAAAACACCAATAACCCTGCTAAAACGCTTAAAAACAGTAAAAAACCGTCAATAAACACCAATAACCCTGCTAAAACGCTTAAAAACAGTGAAAAACCGTCAAAAAAAACAAATAACCCTGCTAAAACGCTTAAAAACAGTAAAAAATCGTCAAAAAACACCAATAACCCTGCTAAAACGCTTAAAAACAGTGAAAAACCGTAAAAAAACACCAATAACCCTGCTAAAACGCTTAAAAACAGTGAAAAATCGTCAAAAAAACACCAATAACCCTGCTGAAACGCTTAAAAACATTGAAAAACCGTCAAAAAACACCAATAACCCTACTAAAACGCTTAAAAACAGTTGAAAACTGTCAAAAAACACCAATAACCCTGCTAAAACGCTTAAAAACAATGAAAAACCGTCAAAAAACTCCAATAACCCCGCTAAAGCGCTTAAAAACAGTGAAAAACCGTCAAAAAACACCAATAACCTTGCTAAAACGCTTAAAAACAGTGAAAAACCGTAAAAAAAACACCAATAACCCTGCTAAAACGCTTAAAAACAGTGAAAAATCGTCAAAAAAACACCAATAACCCTGCTGAAACGCTTAAAAACAGTGAAAAACCGTGAAAAAACACCAATAACCCTGCTAAAACGCTTAAAAACAGTTGAAAACTGTCAAAAAACACCAATAACCCTGCTTAAACGCTTAAAAACAATGAAAAACCGTCAAAAAACACCAATAACCCCGCTAAAGCGCTTAAAAACAGTGAAAAACCGTCAAAAAACACCAATAACCTTGCTAAAACGCTTAAAAACAGTGAAAAACCGTCAAAAAAACACCAATAACCCTGCTGAAACGCCTAAAAACAGTGAAAAACCGTCGAAAAACACCAATAACCCTGCTAAATCGCTTTAAAACAGTGAAAAACCGTCAAAAAACACCAATAACCCTGCTAAAACGCTTAAAAACAGTGGAAAACCGTCAAAAAACACCAATAACCCTGCTAAAACGCCTAAAAACAATGAAAAACCGTCAAAAAACTCCAATAACCCTGCTAAATCGTATTAAAACAGTGAAAAACCGTCAAAAAACACCAATAACCCTGCTAAAACGCTTAAAAACAGTGAAAAACCGTCAAAAAACACCAATAACCTTGCTAAAACGCTTAAAAACAGTGAAAAACCGTCAAAAAAACACCAATAACCCTGCTGAAACGCTTAAAAACAGTGAAAACCGTCAAAAAAAACAAATAACCCTGCTAAAACGCTTAAAAACAGTGAAAAACCGTCAAAAAACACCAATAACCCTACTAAAACGCTTAAAAACAGTTGAAAACTGTCAAAAAACACCAATAACCCTGCTAAAACGCTTAAAAACAATGAAAAACCGTCAAAAAACACCAATAACCCCGCTAAAGCGCTTAAAAACAGTGAAACACCGTCAAAAAACACCAATAACCTTGCTAAAACGCTTAAAAACAGTGAAAAACCGTAAAAAAAACACCAATAACCCTGCTAAAACGCTTAAAAACAGTGAAAAATCGTCAAAAAAACACCAGTAACCCTGCTGAAACGCTTAAAAACAGTGAAAAACCGTCAAAAAACACCAATAACCCTACTAAAACGCTTAAAAACAGTTGAAAACTGTCAAAAAACACCAATAACCCTGCTTAAACGCTTAAAAACAATGAAAAACCGTCAAAAAACACCAATAACCCCGCTAAAGCGCTTAAAAACAGTGAAAAACCGTCAAAAAACACCAATAACCTTGCTAAAACGCTTAAAAACAGTGAAAAACCGTCAAAAAAACACCAATAACCCTGCTGAAACGCTTAAAAACAGTGAAAAACCGTCAAAAAACACCAATAACCCTGCTAAAACGCTTAAAAACAGTGAAAAACCGTCAAAAAACACCAATAACCCTGCTAAAACGCTTAAAAACAGTAAAAAACCGTCAATAAACACCAATAACCCTGCTAAAACGCTTAAAAACAGTGAAAAACCGTCAAAAAAAACAAATAACCCTGCTAAAACGCTTAAAAACAGTAAAAAATCGTCAAAAAACACCAATAACCCTGCTAAAACGCTTAAAAACAGTGAAAAACCGTAAAAAAAACACCAATAACCCTGCTAAAACGCTTAAAAACAGTGAAAAATCGTCAAAAAAACACCAATAACCCTGCTGAAACGCTTAAAAACAGTGAAAAACCGTCAAAAAACACCAATAACCCTACTAAAACGCTTAAAAACAGTTGAAAACTGTCAAAAAACACCAATAACCCTGCTAAAACGCTTAAAAACAATGAAAAATCGTCAAAAAACTCCAATAACCCCGCTAAAGCGCTTAAAAACAGTGAAAAACCGTCAAAAAACACCAATAACCTTGCTAAAACGCTTAAAAACAGTGAAAAATCGTCAAAAAAACACCAATAACCCTGCTGAAACGCTTAAAAACAGTGAAAAACCGTGAAAAAACACCAATAACCCTGCTAAAACGCTTAAAAACAGTTGAAAACTGTCAAAAAACACCAATAACCCTGCTTAAACGCTTAAAAACAATGAAAAACCGTCAAAAAACACCAATAACCCCGCTAAAGCGCTTAAAAACAGTGAAAAACCGTCAAAAAACACCAATAACCTTGCTAAAACGCTTAAAAACAGTGAAAAACCGTAAAAAAACACCAATAACCCTGCTAAAACGCTTAAAAACAGTGAAAAACCGTCAAAAAACACCAATAACCCTGCTAAAACGCTTAAAAAACAGTGAAAAACCGTCAATAAACACCAATAACCCTGCTAAAACGCTTAAAAACAGTGAAAACCGTCAAAAAAAACAAATAACCCTGCTAAAACGCTTAAAAACAGTAAAAAATCGTCAAAAAACACCAATAACCATGCTAAAACGCTTAAAAACAGTGAAAAACCGTCAAAAAACACCAATAACCCTGCTAAAACGCTTAAAAACAGTGAAAAACCGTCAAAAAACACCAATAACCCTGCTAAAACGCTTAAAAACAATGAAAAACCGTCAATAAACACCAATAACCCTGCTGAAACGCTTAAAAACAGTGAAAAACCGTCAAAAAAAACAAATAACCCTGCTAAAACGCTTCAAAACAGTGAAAAATCGTCAAAAAACACCAATAACCCTGCTAAAACGCTTAAAAACAGTGAAAAACCGTAAAAAAAACACCAATAACCCTGCTAAAACGCTTAAAAACAGTGAAAAATCGTCAAAAAAACACCAATAACCAGCTGAAACGCTTAAAAACAGTGAAAAACCGTCAAAAAACACCAATAACCCTACTAAAACGCTTAAAAACAGTTGAAAACTGTCAAAAAACACCAATAACCCTGCTAAAACGCTTAAAAACAATGAAAAACCGTCAAAAAACTCCAATAACCCCGCTAAAGCGCTTAAAAACAGTGAAAAACCGTCAAAAAACACCAATAACCTTGCTAAAACGCTTAAAAACAGTGAAAAACCGTAAAAAAAACACCAATAACCATGCTAAAACGCTTAAAAACAGTGAAAAACCGTCAAAAAAACACCAATAACCCTGCTGAAACGCTTAAAAACAGTGAAAAACCGTCAATAAACACCAATAACCCTGCTAAAACGCTTAAAAACAGTGAAAACCGTCAAAAAAAACAAATAACCCTGCTAAAACGCTTAAAAACAGTAAAAAATCGTCAAAAAACACCAATAACCCTGCTAAAACGCTTAAAAACAGTGAAAAACCGTAAAAAAACACCAATAACCCTGCTAAAACGCTTAAAAACAGTGAAAAACCGTCAAAAAACACCAATAACCCTGCTAAAACGCTTAAAAAACAGTGAAAAACCGTCAATAAACACCAATAACCCTGCTAAAACGCTTAAAAACAGTGAAAACCGTCAATAAAAACAAATAACCCTGCTAAAACGCTTAAAAACAGTAAAAAATCGTCAAAAAACACCAATAACCATGCTAAAACGCTTAAAAACAGTGAAAAACCGTCAAAAAACACCAATAACCCTGCTAAAACGCTTAAAAACAGTGAAAAACCGTCAAAAAACACCAATAACCCTGCTAAAACGCTTAAAAACAGTGAAAAACCGTCAATAAACACCAATAACCCTGCTGAAACGCTTAAAAACAGTGAAAAACCGTCAAAAAAAACAAATAACCCTGCTAAAACGCTTAAAAACAGTGAAAAATCGTCAAAAAACACCAATAACCCTGCTAAAACGCTTAAAAACAGTGAAAAACCGTAAAAAAAACACCAATAACCCTGCTAAAACGCTTAAAAACAGTGAAAAATCGTCAAAAAAACACCAATAACCCTGCTGAAACGCTTAAAAACAGTGAAAAACCGTCAAAAAACACCAATAACCCTACTAAAACGCTTAAAAACAGTTGAAAACTGTCAAAAAACACCAATAACCCTGCTAAAACGCTTAAAAACAATGAAAAACCGTCAAAAAACTCCAATAACCCCGCTAAAGCGCTTAAAAACAGTGAAAAACCGTCAAAAAACACCAATAACCTTGCTAAAACGCTTAAAAACAGTGAAAAACCGTAAAAAAAACACCAATAACCCTGCTAAAACGCTTAAAAACAGTGAAAAATCGTCAAAAAAACACCAATAACCCTGCTGAAACGCTTAAAAACAGTGAAAAACCGTCAAAAAACACCAATAACCCTACTAAAACGCTTAAAAACAGTTGAAAACTGTCAAAAAACACCAATAACCCTGCTTAAACGCTTAAAAACAATGAAAAACCGTCAAAAAACACCAATAACCCCGCTAAAGCGCTTAAAAACAGTGAAAAACCGTCAAAAAACACCAATAACCTTGCTAAAACGCTTAAAAACAGTGAAAAACCGTCAAAAAAACACCAATAACCATGCTGAAACGCTTAAAAACAGTGAAAAACCGTCAAAAAACACCAATAACCCTGCTAAAACGCTTAAAAACAGTGAAAAACCGTCAAAAAACACCAATAACCCTGCTAAAACGCTTAAAAACAGTGAAAAACCGTCAATAAACACCAATAACCCTGCTAAAACGCTTAAAAACAGTGAAAAACCGTCAAAAAAAACAAATAACCCTGCTAAAACGCTTAAAAACAGTAAAAAATCGTCAAAAAACACCAATAACCCAGCTAAAACGCTTAAAAACAGTGAAAAACGGTAAAAAAAACACCAATAACCCTGCTAAAACGCTTAAAAACAGTGAAAAATCGTCAAAAAAACACCAATAACCCTGCTGAAACGCTTAAAAACAGTGAAAAACCGTCAAAAAACACCAATAACCCTACTAAAACGCTTAAAAACAGTTGAAAACTGTCAAAAAACACCAATAACCCTGCTAAAACGCTTAAAAACAATGAAAAACCGTCAAAAAACTCCAATAACCCCGCTAAAGCGCTTAAAAACAGTGAAAAACCTTCAAAAAACACCAATAACCTTGCTAAAACGCTTAAAAACAGTGAAAAACCGTAAAAAAAACACCAATAACCCTGCTAAAACGCTTAAAAACAGTGAAAAACCGTCAAAAACACCAATAACCCTGCTAAAACGCTTAAAAAACAGTGAAAAACCGTCAATAAACACCAATAACCCTGCTAAAACGCTTAAAAACAGTGAAAACCGTCAAAAAAACAAATAACCCTGCTAAAACGCTTAAAAACAGTAAAAAATCGTCAAAAAACACCAATAACCATGCTAAAACGCTTAAAAACAGTGAAAAACCGTCAAAAAACACCAATAACCCTGCTAAAACGCTTAAAAACAGTGAAAAACCGTCAAAAAACACCAATAACCCTGCTAAAACGCTTAAAAACAGTGAAAAACCGTCAATAAACACCAATAACCCTGCTAAAACGCTTAAAAACAGTGAAAAACCGTCAAAAAAAACAAATAACCCTGCTAAAACGCTTAAAAACAGTAAAAAATCGTCAAAAAACACCAATAACCCTGCTAAAACGCTTAAAAACAGTGAAAAACCGTAAAAAAAACACCAATAACTCTGCTAAAACGCTTTAAAAACAGTGAAAAATCGTCAAAAAAACACCAATAACCCTGCTGAAACGCTTAAAAACAGTGAAAAACCGTCAAAAAACACCAATATCCCTACTAAAACGCTTAAAAACAGTTGAAAACTGTCAAAAAACACCAATAACCCTGCTAAAACGCTTAAAAACAATGAAAAACCGTCAAAAAACTCCAATAACCGCGCTAAAGCGCTTAAAAACAGTGAAACACCGTCAAAAAACACCAATAACCTTGCTAAAACGCTAAAAAACAGTGAAAAACCGTAAAAAAAACACCAATAACCCTGCTAAAACGCTTAAAAACAGTGAAAAACCGTCAAAAAAACACCAATAACCCTGCTAAAACGCCTAAAAACAGTGAAAAACCGTCGAAAAACACCAATAACCCTACTAAAACGCTTAAAAACAGTTGAAAACTGTCAAAAAACACCAATAACCCTGCTTAAACGCTTAAAAACAATGAAAAACCGTCAAAAAACACCAATAACCCTGCTAAAGCGCTTAAAAACAGTGAAAAACCGTCAAAAAACACCAATAACCCTGCTAAAACGCTTAAAAACAGTGAAAAACCGTCAAAAAACACCAATAACCCTGCTAAAACGCTTAAAAACAGTGAAAAACCGTCAAAAAACACCAATAACCCTGCTAAAACGCTTAAAAACAGTGAAAAACCGTCAAAAAACACCAATAACCCTGCTAAAACGCTTAAAAACAGTGAAAAACCGTCAAAAAACACCAATAACCCTGCTAAAACGCTTAAAAACAGTGAAAAACCGTCAAAAAACACCAATAACCCTGCTAAAACGCTTAAAAACAGTGAAAAACCGTCAAAAAACACCAATAACCCTGCTAAAACGCTTAAAAACAGTGAAAAACCGTCAAAAAACACCAATAACCCTGCTAAAACGCTTAAAAACAGTG
>NW_027556489.1:0-75508 GCF_964204865.1 Styela clava
TTTACTAACTTAACTAACCCTAACCCTAACCCTAACCTAACCTAACCCTAACCCTAACCCTAACCCTAACCCTACCCTAACCTAACCCTAACCCTAACCCTAACCCTAACCCTAACCCTAACCTAACCCTACCCTAACCCTAACCCTAACCCTAACCTAACCCTAACCCTAACCCTAACCCTAACCCTAACCCTAACCCTAACCCTAACCCTAACCCTAACCTAACCCTAACCCTAACCCTAACCCTAACCCTAACCCTAACCCTAACCCTAACCCTAACCCTAACCCTAACCCTAACCCTAACCCTAACCCTAACCCTAACCCTAACCCTAACCCTAACCCTAACCCTAACCCTAACCCTAACCCTAACCCTAACCCTAACCCTAACCCTAACCCTAACCCTAACCCTAACCCTAACCCTAACCCTAACCCTAACCCTAACCCTAACCTAACCCTAACCCTAACCCTAACCCTAACCCTAACCCTAACCCTAACCCTAACCCTAACCCTAACCCTAACCCTAACCCTAACCCTAACCCTAACCCTAACCCTAACCCTAACCCTAACCCTAACCCTAACCCTAACCCTAACCCTAACCCTAACCCTAACCCTAACCCTAACCCTAACCCTAACCCTAACCTAACCCTAACCCTAACCCTAACCCTAACCCTAACCCTAACCCTAACCTAACCCTAACCCTAACCCTAACCCTAACCCTAACCCTAACCCTAACCCTAACCCTAACCCTAACCCTAACCCTAACCCTAACCCTAACCCTAACCCTAACCCTAAACCCTAACCCTAACCCTAACCCTAACCCTAACCCTAACCCTAACCCTAACCCTAACCCTAACCCTAACCCTAACCCTAACCCTAACCCTAACCCTAACCCTAACCCTAACCCTAACCCTAACCCTAACCCTAACCCTAACCCTAACCCTAACCCTAACCCTAACCCTAACCCTAACCCTAACCCTAACCCTAACCCTAACCCTAACCCTAACCCTAACCCTAACCCTAACCCTAACCCTAACCCTAACCCTAACCCTAACCCTAACCCTAACCCTAACCCTCACTAGATATAAACCCTAACCCTAACCCTAACCCTAACCCTACTTACCCTAAACCCTAACCCTAACCCTAACCTAACCCTAACCCTAACCCCTAACCCTAACCCTAACCCTAACCCTAACCCTAACCCTAACCCTAACCCTAACCCTAACCAACCCATAACCCTAACTAACCCTAACCCTAACCCTAACCCTAACCCTAACCCTAACCCTAACCCTAACCCTAACCCTAACCCTAACCCAACCCTAACCCTAACCCTAACCTAACCTAACCCTAACCCTAACCCTAACCCTAACCCTAACCCTAACCCTAACCCTAACCCTAACCCTAACCCTAACCCTAACCTAACCCTAACCCTAACCCTAACCCTAACCCTAACCCTAACCCTAACCCTAACCCTAACCCTAACCCTAACCCTAACCCTAACCCTAACCCTAACCCTAACCCTAACCCTAACCCTAACCCTAACCCTAACCCACAACCCTAACCCTAACCCTAACCCTAACCCTAACCCTAACCCTAACCCTAACCCTAACCCTAACCCTAACCCTAACCCTAACCCTAACCCTAACCCTAACCCTAACCCTAACCCTAACCCTAACCCTAACCCTAACCCTAACCCTAACCTAACCCTAACCCTACCCTAACCTAACCCTAACCCTAACCCTAACCCTAACCCTAACCCTAACCCTAACCCTAACCCTAACCCTAACCCTAACCCTAACCCTAACCCTAACCCTAACCCTAACCCTAACCCTAACCCTAACCCTAACCCTAACCCTAACCCTAACCCTAACCCTAACCCTAACCCTAACCCTAACCTAACCCTAACCCTAACCCTAACCCTAACCCTAACCCTAACCCTAACCCTAACCCTAACCCTAACCCTAACCCTAACCCTAACCCTAACCCTAACCCTAACCCTAACCCTAACCCTAACCCTAACCCTAACCCTAACCCTAACCCTAACCCTAACCCTAACCCTAACCCTAACCCTAACCCTAACCCTAACCCTAACCCTAACCCTAACCCTAACCCTAACCCTAACCCTAACCCTAACCCTAACCCTAACCCTAACCCTAACCCTAACCCTAACCCTAACCCTAACCCTAACCCTAACCCTAACCCTAACCCTAACCCTAACCCTACCCTAACCCTAACCCTAACCCTAACCCTAACCCTAACCCTAACCCTAACCCTAACCCTAACCCTAACCCTAACCCTAACCCTAACCCTAACCCTAACCCCTAACCCTAACCCTAACCCTAACCCTAACCCTAACCCTAACCCTAACCCTAACCCTAACCCTAACCCTAACCCTAACCCTAACCCTAACCCTGCTAAAACGCTTAAAAACAGTGAAAAACCGTCAAGAAACACCAATAACCCTGCTAAAACGCTTAAAAACAGTGAAAAACCGTCAAACAACACCAATAACTCTGCTAAAACGCTTAAAAACAGTGAAAAACCGTCAGAAAACACCAATAACCCTGCTAAAATGCTTAAAAACAGTGAAAAACCGTCAAAAAAGACCAATAACTCTGCTGAAACGCTTAAAAACAGTGAAAAACCGTCAAAAAACACCAATAACTCTGCTAAAACGCATAAAAACATTGAAAAACCGTCAAAAAACAACAATAACCCTGCTAAAACGCTTAAAAACAGTGAAAAACCGTCAAAAAACAACAATAACCCTGCTAAAACGCTTAAAAACAGTGAAAAACCGTCAAAAAACACCAATAACTCTGCTAAAACGCTTAAAAACAGTGAAAAACCGTCAAAAAACACCAATAACCCTGCTAAAACGCTTAAAAACTGTGAAAAACCGTCAAGAAACACCAATAACCCTGCTAAAACGCTTAAAACAGTGAAAAACCGTCAAAAAACACCAATAACCCTGCTAAAACGCTTAAAAACAGTGAAAAACCGTCAAAAAACACCAATAACCCTGCTAAAACGCTTAAAAACAGTGAAAACCCGTCAAAAAACAACAATAACCCTGCTAAAACGCTTAAAAACATTGAAAAACCGTCAAAAAACACCAATAACCCTGCTAAAACGCTTGAAAACAGTGAAAAACCGCCAAAAAACACCAATAACCCTGCTAAAACGCTTCAAAACAGTGAAAAACCGTCAAAAAACACCAATAACTCTGCTAAAACGCTTAAAAACAGTGAAAAACCGTCAAAAAACACCAATAACCCTGCTAAAACGCTTAAAAACTGTGAAAAACCGTCAAGAAACACCAATAACCCTGCTAAAACGCTTAAAACAGTGAAAAACCGTCAAAAAACACCAATAACCCTGCTAAAACGCTTAAAAACAGTGAAAAACCGTCAAAAAACACCAATAACCCTGCTAAAACGCTTAAAAACAGTGAAAACCCGTCAAAAAACAACAATAACCCTGCTAAAACGCTTAAAAACATTGAAAAACCGTCAAAAAACACCAATAACCCTGCTAAAACGCTTGAAAACAGTGAAAAACCGCCAAAAAACACCAATAACCCTGCTAAAACGCTTAAAAACAATGAAAAACCGTCAAAAAACACCAATAACCCTGCTAAAACGCTTAAAAACAGTGAAAAACCGCCAAAAAACACCAATAACCCAGCTAAAACGCTTAAAAACAGTTAAAAACCGTCAAAAAACACCAATAACCCTGCTAAAACGCCTAAAAACAGTGAAAAACCGTCAAAAAATACCAGTAACCCTGCTAAAACGCTTAAAAACAGTGAAAAACCGTCAAAAAACACCAATAACTCTGCTAAAACGCCCAAAAACAGTGAAAAACCGTCAAAAAACACCAATAACCCTGCTAACACGCTTAAAAACAGTGAAAAACCGTCAAAAAACACCAATAACCCTGCTAAAACGCCTAAAAACAGTGAAAAACCGTCAAAAAACACCAATAACCCTGCTGAAACGCTTAAAAACAGTGAAAAACCGTCAAAAAACACCAATAACCATGCTAAAACGCTCAAAAACATTGAAAAACCGTCAAAAAACACCAATAACCCTGCTAAAACGCTTAAAAACAGTGAAAAACCGTCAAAAAACACCAATAACCCTGCTACAACGCTTATAAACAGTGAAAAAACGTCAAAAAACACCAATAACCCTGCTAAAACGCTTTAAAAACAGTGAAAAACCTTCAAGAAACACCAATAACCCTGCTAAAACGCTTAAAACAGTGAAAAACCGTCACAAAACACCAATAACCCAGCTAAAACGCCTAAAAACAGTGAAAAACCGTCAAAAAACACCAATAACCCTGCTAAAACGCTTAAAACAGTGAAAAACCGTCACAAAACACCAATAACCCAGCTAAAACGCCTAAAAACAGTGAAAAACCGTCAAAAAACACCAATAACCCTGCTAAAACGCTTAAAAACAGTGAAAACCCGTCAAAAAACACCAATAACCCTGCTAAAACGCTTAAAAACAGTGAAAAACCGTCAAAAAACACCAATAACCCTGCTAAAACGCTTAAAAACAGTGAAAAACCGTCAAAAAACAACAATAACCCTGCTAAAACGCTTAAAAACAGTGAAAAACCGTCAAAAAACACCAATAACTCTGCTAAAACGCTTAAAAACAGTGAAAAACCGTCAAAAAACACCAATAACCCTGCTAAAACGCTTAAAAACTGTGAAAAACCGTCAAGAAACACCAATAACCCTGCTAAAACGCTTAAAACAGTGAAAAACCGTCAAAAAACACCAATAACCCTGCTAAAACGCTTAAAAACAGTGAAAAACCGTCAAAAAACACCAATAACCCTGCTAAAACGCTTAAAAACAGTGAAAACCCGTCAAAAAACAACAATAACCCTGCTAAAACGCTTAAAAACATTGAAAAACCGTCAAAAAACACCAATAACCCTGCTAAAACGCTTGAAAACAGTGAAAAACCGCCAAAAAACACCAATAACCCTGCTAAAACGCTTAAAAACAGTGAAAAACCGTCAAAAAACACCAATAACTCTGCTAAAACGCTTAAAAACAGTGAAAAACCGTCAAAAAACACCAATAACCCTGCTAAAACGCTTAAAAACTGTGAAAAACCGTCAAGAAACACCAATAACCCTGCTAAAACGCTTAAAACAGTGAAAAACCGTCAAAAAACACCAATAACCCTGCTAAAACGCTTAAAAACAGTGAAAAACCGTCAAAAAACACCAATAACCCTGCTAAAACGCTTAAAAACAGTGAAAACCCGTCAAAAAACAACAATAACCCTGCTAAAACGCTTAAAAACATTGAAAAACCGTCAAAAAACACCAATAACCCTGCTAAAACGCTTGAAAACAGTGAAAAACCGCCAAAAAACACCAATAACCCTGCTAAAACGCTTAAAAACAATGAAAAACCGTCAAAAAACACCAATAACCCTGCTAAAACGCTTAAAAACAGTGAAAAACCGCCAAAAAACACCAATAACCCAGCTAAAACGCTTAAAAACAGTTAAAAACCGTCAAAAAACACCAATAACCCTGCTAAAACGCCTAAAAACAGTGAAAAACCGTCAAAAAATACCAGTAACCCTGCTAAAACGCTTAAAAACAGTGAAAAACCGTCAAAAAACACCAATAACTCTGCTAAAACGCCCAAAAACAGTGAAAAACCGTCAAAAAACACCAATAACCCTGCTAAAACGCTTAAAAACAGTGAAAAACCGTCAAAAAACACCAATAACCCTGCTAAAACGCCTAAAAACAGTGAAAAACCGTCAAAAAACACCAATAACCCTGCTGAAACGCTTAAAAACAGTGAAAAACCGTCAAAAAACACCAATAACCATGCTAAAACGCTCAAAAACATTGAAAAACCGTCAAAAAACACCAATAACCCTGCTAAAACGCTTAAAAACAGTGAAAAACCGTCAAAAAACACCAATAACCCTGCTACAACGCTTATAAACAGTGAAAAAACGTCAAAAAACACCAATAACCCTGCTAAAACGCTTTAAAAACAATGAAAAACCTTCAAGAAACACCAATAACCCTGCTAAAACGCTTAAAACAGTGAAAAACCGTCACAAAACACCAATAACCCAGCTAAAACGCCTAAAAACAGTGAAAAACCGTCAAAAAACACCAATAACCCTGCTAAAACGCTTAAAACAGTGAAAAACCGTCACAAAACACCAATAACCCAGCTAAAACGCCTAAAAACAGTGAAAAACCGTCAAAAAACAACAATAACCCTGCTAAAACGCTTAAAAACAGTGAAAAACCGCCAAAAAACACCAATAACCCTGCTAAAACGCTTAAAAACAGTGAAAAACCGTCAAAAAACACCAATAACCCTGCTAAAACGCTTAAAAACAGTGAAAAACCGCCAAAAAACACCAATAACCCAGCTAAAACGCTTATAAACAGTGAAAAACCGTCAAAAAACACCAATAACCCAGCTAAAACGCTTAAAAACAGTGAAAAACCGCCAAAAAACACCAATAACCCTGCTAAAACGCTTAAAAACAGTGAAAAACCGTCAAAAAACACCAATAACCCTGCTAAAACGCTTAAAAACAGTGAAAAACCGTCAAAAAACACCAATAACCCTGCTAAAACGCTTAAAAACAGTGAAAAACCGTCAAAAAACACCAATAACCCTGCTAAAACGCTTAAAAACAGTGAAAAACGGTCAAAAAACACCAATAACTCTGCAAAAACGCTTAAAAACAGTTAAAAACCGTCAAAAAACACCAATAACCCTGCTAAAACGCTTAAAAACAGTGAAAAACCGTCAAAAAACACCAGTAACCCTGCTAAAACGCTTAAAAACAGTGAAAAACCGTCAAAAAACACCAATAACTCTGCTAAAACGCCCAAAAACAGTGAAAAACCGTCAAAAAACACCAATAACCCTGCTAAAACGCTTAAAAACAGTGAAAAACCGTCAAAAAACACCAATAACCCTGCTAAAACGCTTAAAAACATTGAAAAACCGTCAAAAAACACCAATAACCCTGCTAAAACGCTTAAAAACAGTGAAAAACCGTCAAAAAACACCAATAACCCTGCTACAACGCTTAAAAACAGTGAAAAAACGTCAAAAAACACCAATAACCCTGCTAAAACGCTTAAAAACAGTGAAAAACCGTCAAGAAACACCAATAACCCTGCTAAAACGCTTAAAACAGTGAAAAACCGTCAAAAAACACCAATAACCCTGCTAAAACGCTTAAAAACAGTGAAAAACCGTCAAAAAACACCAATAACCCTGCTAAAACGCTTAAAAACAGTGAAAACCCGTCAAAAAACACCAATAACCCTGCTAAAACGCTTAAAAACAGTGAAAAACCGTCAAAAAACACCAATAACCCTGCTAAAACGCTTAAAAACATTGAAAAACCGTCAAAAAACACCAATAACCCTGCTAAAACGCTTAAAAACAGTGAAAAACCGCCAAAAAACACCAATAACCCTGCTAAAACGCTTAAAAACAGTGAAAAACCGTCAAAAAACACCAATAACCCTGCTAAAACGCTTAAAAACAGTGAAAAACCGCCAAAAAACACCAATATCCCAGCTAAAACGCTTAAAAACAGTTAAAAACCGTCAAAAAACACCAATAACCCTGCTAAAACGCTTAAAAACAGTGAAAAACCGTCAAAAAACACCAGTAACCCTGCTAAAACGCTTAAAAACAGTGAAAAACCGTCAAAAAACACCAATAACTCTGCTAAAACGCCCAAAAACAGTGAAAAACCGTCAAAAAACACCAATAACCCTGCTAAATCGCTTAAAAACAGTGAAAAACCGTCAAAAAACACCAATAACCCTGCTAAAACGCTTAAAAACAGTGAAAAACTGTCAAAAAACACCAATAACCCTGCTGAAACGCTTAAAAACAGTGAAAAACCGTCAAAAAACACCAATAACCATGCTAAAACGCTCAAAAACATTGAAAAACCGTCAAAAAACACCAATAACCCTGCTAAAACGCTAAAAAACAGTGAAAAACCGTCAAAAAACACCAATAACCCTGCTACAACGCTTAAAAACAGTGAAAAAACGTCAAAAAACACCAATAACCCTGCTAAAACGCTTTAAAAACAGTGAAAAACCTTCAAGAAACACCAATAACCCTGCTAAAACGCTTAAAATAGTGAAAAACCGTCACAAAACACCAATAACCCAGCTAAAACGCTTAAAAACAGTGAAAAACCGTCAAAAAACACCAATAACCCTGCTAAAACGCTTAAAAACAGTGAAAACCCGTCAAAAAACACCAATAACCCTTCTAAAACGCTTAAAAACAGTGAAAAACCGTCAAAAAACACCAATAACCCTGCTAAAACGCTTAAAAACATTGAAAAACCGTCAAAAAACAACAATAACCCTGCTAAAACGCTTAAAAACAGTGAAAAACCACCAAAAAACACCAATAACCCTGCTAAAACGCTTAAAAACAGTGAAAAACCGTCAAAAAACACCAATAACCCTGCTAAAACGCTTAAAAACAGTGAAAAACCGCCAAAAAACACCAATAACCCAGCTAAAACGCTTATAAACAGTGAAAAACCGTCAAAAAACACCAATAACCCAGCTAAAACGCTTGAAAACAGTGAAAAACCGCCAAAAAACACCAATAACCCTGCTAAAACGCTTAAAAACAGTGAAAAACCGTCAAAAAACACCAATAACCCTGCTAAAACGCTTAAAAACAGTGAAAAACCGTCAAAAAACACCAATAACCCTGCTAAAACGCTTAAAAACAGTGAAAAACCGTCAAAAAACACCAATAACCCTGCTGAAACGCTTAAAAACAGTGAAAAACCGTCAAAAAACACCAATAACCCTGCTAAAACGCTTAAAAACATTGAAAAACCGTCAAAAAACACCAATAACCCTGCTAAAACGCTTAAAAACAGTGAAAAACCGTCAAAAAACACCAATAACCCTGCTACAACGCTTAAAAACAGTGAAAAAACGTCAAAAAACACCAATAACCCTGCTAAAACGCTTAAAAACAGTGAAAAACCGTCAAGAAACACCAATAACCCTGCTAAAACGCTTAAAACAGTGAAAAACCGTCAAAAAACACCAATAACCCTGCTAAAACGCTTAAAAACAGTGAAAAACCGTCAAAAAACACCAATAACCCTGCTAAAACGCTTAAAAACAGTGAAAACCCGTCAAAAAACACCAATAACCCTGCTAAAACGCTTAAAAACAGTGAAAAACCGTCAAAAAACACCAATAACCCTGCTAAAACGCTTAAAAACATTGAAAAACCGACAAAAAACACCAATAACCCTGCTAAAACGCTTAAAAACAGTGAAAAACCGCCAAAAAACACCAATAACCCTGCTAAAACGCTTAAAAACAGTGAAAAACCGTCAAAAAACACCAATAACCCTGCTAAAACGCTTAAAAACAGTGAAAAACCGCCAAAAAACACCAATAACCCAGCTAAAACGCTTAAAAACAGTTAAAAACCGTCAAAAAACACCAATAACCCTGCTAAAACGCTTAAAAACAGTGAAAAACCGTCAAAAAACACCAGTAACCCTGCTAAAACGCTTAAAAACAGTGAAAAACCGTCAAAAAACACCAATAACTCTGCTAAAACGCCCAAAAACAGTGAAAAACCGTCAAAAAACACCAATAACCCTGCTAAATCGCTTAAAAACAGTGAAAAACCGTCAAAAAACACCAATAACCCTGCTAAAACGCTTAAAAACAGTGAAAAACTGTCAAAAAACACCAATAACCCTGCTGAAACGCTTAAAAACAGTGAAAAACCGTCAAAAAACACCAATAACCATGCTAAAACGCTCAAAAACATTGAAAAACCGTCAAAAAACACCAATAACCCTGCTAAAACGCTAAAAAACAGTGAAAAACCGTCAAAAAACACCAATAACCCTGCTACAACGCTTAAAAACAGTGAAAAAACGTCAAAAAACACCAATAACCCTGCTAAAACGCTTTAAAAACAGTGAAAAACCTTCAAGAAACACCAATAACCCTGCTAAAACGCTTAAAATAGTGAAAAACCGTCACAAAACACCAATAACCCAGCTAAAACGCTTAAAAACAGTGAAAAACCGTCAAAAAACACCAATAACCCTGCTAAAACGCTTAAAAACAGTGAAAACCCGTCAAAAAACACCAATAACCCTTCTAAAACGCTTAAAAACAGTGAAAAACCGTCAAAAAACACCAATAACCCTGCTAAAACGCTTAAAAACATTGAAAAACCGTCAAAAAACAACAATAACCCTGCTAAAACGCTTAAAAACAGTGAAAAACCGTCAAAAAACACCAATAACCCTGCTAAAACGCTTAAAAACATTGAAAAACCGACAAAAAACACCAATAACCCTGCTAAAACGCTTAAAAACAGTGAAAAACCGCCAAAAAACACCAATAACCCTGCTAAAACGCTTAAAAACAGTGAAAAACCGTCAAAAAACACCAATAACCCTGCTAAAACGCTTAAAAACAGTGAAAAACCGCCAAAAAACACCAATAACCCAGCTAAAACGCTTAAAAACAGTTAAAAACCGTCAAAAAACACCAATAACCCTGCTAAAACGCTTAAAAACAGTGAAAAACCGTCAAAAAACACCAGTAACCCTGCTAAAACGCTTAAAAACAGTGAAAAACCGTCAAAAAACACCAATAACTCTGCTAAAACGCCCAAAAACAGTGAAAAACCGTCAAAAAACACCAATAACCCTGCTAAATCGCTTAAAAACAGTGAAAAACCGTCAAAAAACACCAATAACCCTGCTAAAACGCTTAAAAACAGTGAAAAACTGTCAAAAAACACCAATAACCCTGCTGAAACGCTTAAAAACAGTGAAAAACCGTCAAAAAACACCAATAACCATGCTAAAACGCTCAAAAACATTGAAAAACCGTCAAAAAACACCAATAACCCTGCTAAAACGCTAAAAAACAGTGAAAAACCGTCAAAAAACACCAATAACCCTGCTACAACGCTTAAAAACAGTGAAAAAACGTCAAAAAACACCAATAACCCTGCTAAAACGCTTTAAAAACAGTGAAAAACCTTCAAGAAACACCAATAACCCTGCTAAAACGCTTAAAATAGTGAAAAACCGTCACAAAACACCAATAACCCAGCTAAAACGCTTAAAAACAGTGAAAAACCGTCAAAAAACACCAATAACCCTGCTAAAACGCTTAAAAACAGTGAAAACCCGTCAAAAAACACCAATAACCCTTCTAAAACGCTTAAAAACAGTGAAAAACCGTCAAAAAACACCAATAACCCTGCTAAAACGCTTAAAAACATTGAAAAACCGTCAAAAAACAACAATAACCCTGCTAAAACGCTTAAAAACAGTGAAAAACCGCCAAAAAACACCAATAACCCTGCTAAAACGCTTAAAAACAGTGAAAAACCGTCAAAAAACACCAATAACCCTGCTAAAACGCTTAAAAACAGTGAAAAACCGCCAAAAAACACCAATAACCCAGCTAAAACGCTTATAAACAGTGAAAAACCGTCAAAAAACACCAATAACCCAGCTAAAACGCTTGAAAACAGTGAAAAACCGCCAAAAAACACCAATAACCCTGCTAAAACGCTTAAAAACAGTGAAAAACCGTCAAAAAACACCAATAACCCTGCTAAAACGCTTAAAAACAGTGAAAAACCGTCAAAAAACACCAATAACCCTGCTAAAACGCTTAAAAACAGTGAAAAACCGTCAAAAAACACCAATAACCCTGCTGAAACGCTTAAAAACAGTGAAAAACCGTCAAAAAACACCAATAACCCTGCTAAAACGCTTAAAAACAGTGAAAAACCGTCAAAAAACACCAATAACCCTGCTAAAACGCTTAAAAACAGTGAAAAACCGTCAAAAAACACCAATGACCCTGCTAAAACGCTTAAAAACAGTGAAAAACCGTCAAAAAACACCAATAACCCTGCTAAAACGCTTAAAAACAGTGAAAAACCGTCAAAAAACACCAATAACCCTGCTTAAACGCTCAAAAACAGTGAAAAACCGTCAAAAAACACCAATAACCCTGCTAAAACGCTTAAAAACAGTGAAAAACCTTCAAAAAACACCAAAAACCCTGCTAAATCGCTTAAAAACAGTGAAAAAAAGTCAAAAAACACCAATAACCCTGCTAAAACGCTTAAAAACATTGAAAAACCGTCAAAAAACACCAATAACCCTGCTAAAACGCTTAAAAACAGTGAAAAACCGTCAAAAAACACCAATAACCCTGCTGAAACGCTTAAAAACAGTGAAAAACCGTCAAAAAACACCAATAACCCTGCTGAAACGCTTAAAAACAGTGAAAAACCGTCAAAAAACACCAATAACCCTGCTAAAACGCTTAAAAACAGTGAAAAACCGTCAAAAAACACCAATAAACCTGCTAAAACGCTTAAAAACAGTGAAAAACCGTCAAAAAACACCAATAACCCTGCTAAAACGCTTAAAAACAGTGAAAAACCGTCAAAAATCACCAATAACCCTGCTAAAACGCTTAAAAACAGTGAAAAACCGTCAAAAAACACCAATAACTCTGCTAAAACGCTTAAAAACAGTGAAAAACCGTCAAAAAACACAGATAACCCTGTTAAAATGCTTGAAAACAGTGAAAAACCGTCAAAAAACACCAATAACTCTGCTGAAATGCTTAAAAACAGTGAAAAACCGTCAAAAAACACCAATAACTCTGCTAAAACGCTTAAAAACAGTGAAAAACCGTCAAAAAACAACAATAACTCTGCTAAAACGCTTAAAAACAGTGGAAAACCGTCAAAAAACAATAATAACCCTGCTAAAACGCTTAAAAACAGTGAAAAACCGTCAAAACACACCAGTGAAAAACCGTCAAAAAAAACCAATAACTCTGCTAAAACGCTTAAAAACAGTGAAAAACCGTCAAAAAACACCAATAACCCTGCTAAAACGCTTAAAAACAGTGAAAAACCGTCAAAAAACACCAATAACCCTGCTAAAACGCTTAAAAACAGTGAAAAACCGTCAAGAAACACCAATAACCCTGCTAAAACGCTTAAAAACAGTGAAAAACCGTCAAAAAACACCAATAAACCTGCTAAAACGCTTAAAAACAGTGAAAAACCGTCAAAAAACACCAATAACCCTGCTAAAACGCTTAAAAACAGTGAAAAACCGTCAAGAAACACCAATAAACCTGCTAAAACGCTTAAAAACAGTGAAAAACCGTCAAAAAACACCAATAACCCTGCTAAAACGCTTAAAAACAGTGAAAAACCGTCAAGAAACACCAATAACCCTGCTAAAACGCTTAAAAACAGTGAAAAACCGTCAAAAAACATCAATAACTCTGCTAAAACGCTTAAAAACAGTGAAAAACCGTCAGAAAACACCAATAACCCTGCTAAAATGATTAAAAACAGTGAAAAACCGTCAAAAAACACCAATAACTCTGCTGAAACGCTTAAAAACAGTGAAAAACCGTCAAAAAACACCAATAACTCTGCTAAAACGCTTAAAAACAGTGAAAAACCGTCAAAAAACAACAATAACCCTGCTAAAACGCTTAAAAACAGTGAAAAACCGTCAAAAAACAACAATAACCCTGCTAAAACGCTTAAAAACAGTGAAAAACCGTCAAAAAACACCAATAACTCTGCTAAAACGCTTAAAAACAGTGAAAAACCGTCAAAAAACACCAATAACTCTGCTAAAACGCTTAAAAACAGTGAAAAACCGTCAAAAAACAACAATAACCCTGCTAAAACGCTTAAAAACAGTGAAAAACCGTCAAAAAACACCAATAACCCTGCTAAAACGCCTAAAAACAGTGAAAAAACGTCAAAAAACACCAATAACCCTGCTAAAACGCTTAAAAACAGTGAAAAACCGTCAAAAAACACCAATAACACTGCTAAAACGCTTAAAAACAGTAAAAAACCGTCAAAAAACACCAATAACCCTGCTAAAACGCCTAAAAACAGTGAAAAACCGTCAAAAAACACCAATAACTCTGGTAAAACGCTCAAAAACAGTGAAAAACCGTCAAAAAACACCAATAACCCTGCTAAAACGCTTAAAAACAGTGAAAAACGGTCAAAAAACACCAATAACTCTGCTAAAACGCTTAAAAACAGTTAAAAACCGTCAAAAAACACCAATAACCCTGCTAAAACGCTTAAAAACAGTGAAAAACCGTCAAAAAACACCAGTAACCCTGCTAAAACGCTTAAAAACAGTGAAAAACCGTCAAAAAACACCAATAACTCTGCTAAAACGCCCAAAAACAGTGAAAAACCGTCAAAAAACACCAATAACCCTGCTAAAACGCTTAAAAACAGTGAAAATCCGTCAAAAAACACCAATAACCCTGCTAAAACGCTTAAAAACAGTGAAAAGCCGTCAAAAAACAACAATAACCCTGCTGAAACGCTTAAAAACAGTGAAAAACCGTCAAAAAACACCAATAACCCAGCTAAAACGCTTAAAAACAGTGAAAAACCGTCAAAAAACACCAATAACCCTGCTAAAACGCTTAAAAACAGTGAAAAACCGTCAAAAAACACCAATAACCCTGCTACAACGCTTAAAAACAGTGAAAAAACGTCAAAAAACACCAATAACCCTGCTAAAACGCTTAAAAACAGTGAAAAACCGTCAAGAAACACCAATAACCCTGCTAAAACGCTTAAAACAGTGAAAAACCGTCAAAAAACACCAATAACCCTGCTTAAACGCTTAAAAACAGTGAAAAACCGTCAAAAAAAACACCAATAACTCTGGTAAAACGCTCAAAAACAGTGAAAAACCGTCAAAAAACACCAATAACCCTGCTAAAACGCTTAAAAACAGTGAAAAACGGTCAAAAAACACCAATAACTCTGCTAAAACGCTTAAAAACAGTTATAAACCGTCAAAAAACACCAATAACCCTGCTAAAACGCTTAAAAACAGTGAAAAACCGTCAAAAAACACCAGTAACCCTGCTAAAACGCTTAAAAACAGTGAAAAACCGTCAAAAAACACCAATAACTCTGCTAAAACGCCCAAAAACAGTGAAAAACCGTCAAAAAACACCAATAACCCTGCTAAAACGCTTAAAAACAGTGAAAATCCGTCAAAAAACACCAATAACCCTGCTAAAACGCTTAAAAACAGTGAAAAACCGTCAAAAAACACCAATAACCCTGCTAAAACGCTTAAAAACAGTGAAAAACCGTCAAAAAACACCAATAACCCTGCTGAAACGCTTAAAAACAGTGAAAAACCGTCAAAAAACACCAATAACCCAGCTAAAACGCTTAAAAACAGTGAAAAACCGTCAAAAAACACCAATAACCCTGCTAAAACGCTTAAAAACAGTGAAAAACCGTCAAAAAACACCAATAACCCTGCTACAACGCTTAAAAACAGTGAAAAAACGTCAAAAAACACCAATAACCCTGCTAAAACGCTTAAAAACAGTGAAAAACCGTCAAGAAACACCAATAACCCTGCTAAAACGCTTAAAACAGTGAAAAACCGTCAAAAAACACCAATAACCCTGCTTAAACGCTTAAAAACAGTGAAAAACCGTAAAAAAACACCAATAACCCTGCTAAAACGCTTAAAAACATTGAAAAACCGTCAAAAAACACCAAAAACCCTGCTAAATCGCTTAAAAACAGTGAAAAACCGTCAAAAAACACCAATAACCCTGCTAAAACGCTTAAAAACATTGAAAAACCGTCAAAAAACACCAATAACCCTGCTAAAACGCTTAAAAACAGTGAAAAACCGTCAAAAAACACCAATAACTCTGCTGAAACGCTTAAAAACAGTGAAAAACCGTCAAAAAACACCAATAACCCTGCTGAAACGCTTAAAAACAGTGAAAAACCGTCAAAAAACACCAATAACCCTGCTAAAACGCTTAAAAACAGTGAAAAACCGTCAAAAAACACCAATAAACCTGCTAAAACGCTTAAAAACAGTGAAAAACCGTCAAAAAACACCAATAACCCTGCTAAAACGCTTAAAAACAGTGAAAAACCGTCAAAAATCACCAATAACCCTGCTAAAACGCTTAAAAACAGTGAAAAACCGTCAAAAAACACCAATAACTCTGCTAAAACGCTTAAAAACAGTGAAAAACCGTCAAAAAACACGGATAACCCTGTTAAAATGCTTGAAAACAGTGAAAAACCGTCAAAAAACACCAATAACTCTGCTGAAACGCTTAAAAACAGTGAAAAACCGTCAAAAAACACCAATAACTCTGCTAAAACGCTTAAAAACAGTGAAAAACCGTCAAAGAACAACAATAACCCTGCTGAAACGCTTAAAAACAGTGAAAAACCGTCAAAAAACACCAATAACCCTGCTAAAACGCTTAAAAACAGTGAAAAACCGTCAAAAAACACCAATAACCCTGCTAAAACGCTTAAAAACAGTGAAAAACCGTCAAAAAACACCAATAACCCTGCTACAACGCTTAAAAACAGTGAAAAAACGTCAAAAAACACCAATAACCCTGCTAAAACGCTTAAAAACAGTGAAAAACCGTCAAGAAACACCAATAACCCTGCTAAAACGCTTAAAACAGTGAAAAACCGTCAAAAAACACCAATAACCCTGCTTAAACGCTTAAAAACAGTGAAAAACCGTCAAAAAAAACACCAATAACTCTGGTAAAACGCTCAAAAACAGTGAAAAACCGTCAAAAAACACCAATAACCCTGCTAAAACGCTTAAAAACAGTGAAAAACGGTCAAAAAACACCAATAACTCTGCTAAAACGCTTAAAAACAGTTATAAACCGTCAAAAAACACCAATAACCCTGCTAAAACGCTTAAAAACAGTGAAAAACCGTCAAAAAACACCAGTAACCCTGCTAAAACGCTTAAAAACAGTGAAAAACCGTCAAAAAACACCAATAACTCTGCTAAAACGCCCAAAAACAGTGAAAAACCGTCAAAAAACACCAATAACCCTGCTAAAACGCTTAAAAACAGTGAAAATCCGTCAAAAAACACCAATAACCCTGCTAAAACGCTTAAAAACAGTGAAAAACCGTCAAAAAACACCAATAACCCTGCTGAAACGCTTAAAAACAGTGAAAAACCGTCAAAAAACACCAATAACCCAGCTAAAACGCTTAAAAACAGTGAAAAACCGTCAAAAAACACCAATAACCCTGCTAAAACGCTTAAAAACAGTGAAAAACCGTCAAAAAACACCAATAACCCTGCTACAACGCTTAAAAACAGTGAAAAAACGTCAAAAAACACCAATAACCCTGCTAAAACGCTTAAAAACAGTGAAAAACCGTCAAGAAACACCAATAACCCTGCTAAAACGCTTAAAACAGTGAAAAACCGTCAAAAAACACCAATAACCCTGCTTAAACGCTTAAAAACAGTGAAAAACCGTAAAAAAACACCAATAACCCTGCTAAAACGCTTAAAAACATTGAAAAACCGTCAAAAAACACCAAAAACCCTGCTAAATCGCTTAAAAACAGTGAAAAACCGTCAAAAAACACCAATAACCCTGCTAAAACGCTTAAAAACATTGAAAAACCGTCAAAAAACACCAATAACCCTGCTAAAACGCTTAAAAACAGTGAAAAACCGTCAAAAAACACCAATAACTCTGCTGAAACGCTTAAAAACAGTGAAAAACCGTCAAAAAACACCAATAACCCTGCTGAAACGCTTAAAAACAGTGAAAAACCGTCAAAAAACACCAATAACCCTGCTAAAACGCTTAAAAACAGTGAAAAACCGTCAAAAAACACCAATAAACCTGCTAAAACGCTTAAAAACAGTGAAAAACCGTCAAAAAACACCAATAACCCTGCTAAAACGCTTAAAAACAGTGAAAAACCGTCAAAAATCACCAATAACCCTGCTAAAACGCTTAAAAACAGTGAAAAACCGTCAAAAAACACCAATAACTCTGCTAAAACGCTTAAAAACAGTGAAAAACCGTCAAAAAACACGGATAACCCTGTTAAAATGCTTGAAAACAGTGAAAAACCGTCAAAAAACACCAATAACTCTGCTGAAACGCTTAAAAACAGTGAAAAACCGTCAAAAAACACCAATAACTCTGCTAAAACGCTTAAAAACAGTGAAAAACCGTCAAAGAACAACAATAACCCTGCTGAAACGCTTAAAAACAGTGAAAAACCGTCAAAAAACACCAATAACCCTGCTAAAACGCTTAAAAACAGTGAAAATCCGTCAAAAAACACCAATAACCCTGCTAAAACGCTTAAAAACAGTGAAAAGCCGTCAAAAAACAACAATAACCCTGCTGAAACGCTTAAAAACAGTGAAAAACCGTCAAAAAACACCAATAACCCAGCTAAAACGCTTAAAAACAGTGAAAAACCGTCAAAAAACACCAATAACCCTGCTAAAACGCTTAAAAACAGTGAAAAACCGTCAAAAAACTCCAATAACCCTGCTACAACGCTTAAAAACAGTGAAAAAACGTCAAAAAACACCAATAACCCTGCTAAAACGCTTAAAAACAGTGAAAAACCGTCAAGAAACACCAATAACCCTGCTAAAACGCTTAAAACAGTGAAAAACCGTCAAAAAACACCAATAACCCTGCTTAAACGCTTAAAAACAGTGAAAAACCGTCAAAAAAAACACCAATAACTCTGGTAAAACGCTCAAAAACAGTGAAAAACCGTCAAAAAACACCAATAACCCTGCTAAAACGCTTAAAAACAGTGAAAAACCGTCAAAAAACACCAATAACTCTGCTGAAACGCTTAAAAACAGTGAAAAACCGTCAAAAAACACCAATAACCCTGCTGAAACGCTTAAAAACAGTGAAAAACCGTCAAAAAACACCAATAACCCTGCTAAAACGCTTAAAAACAGTGAAAAACCGTCAAAAAACACCAATAAACCTGCTAAAACGCTTAAAAACAGTGAAAAACCGTCAAAAAACACCAATAACCCTGCTAAAACGCTTAAAAACAGTGAAAAACCGTCAAAAATCACCAATAACCCTGCTAAAACGCTTAAAAACAGTGAAAAACCGTCAAAAAACACCAATAACTCTGCTAAAACGCTTAAAAACAGTGAAAAACCGTCAAAAAACACGGATAACCCTGTTAAAATGCTTGAAAACAGTGAAAAACCGTCAAAAAACACCAATAACTCTGCTGAAACGCTTAAAAACAGTGAAAAACCGTCAAAAAACACCAATAACTCTGCTAAAACGCTTAAAAACAGTGAAAAACCGTCAAAGAACAACAATAACCCTGCTGAAACGCTTAAAAACAGTGAAAAACCGTCAAAAAACACCAATAACCCTGCTAAAACGCTTAAAAACAGTGAAAAACCGTCAAAAAACACCAATAACCCTGCTAAAACGCTTAAAAACAGTGAAAAACCGTCAAAAAACACCAATAACCCTGCTACAACGCTTAAAAACAGTGAAAAAACGTCAAAAAACACCAATAACCCTGCTAAAACGCTTAAAAACAGTGAAAAACCGTCAAGAAACACCAATAACCCTGCTAAAACGCTTAAAACAGTGAAAAACCGTCAAAAAACACCAATAACCCTGCTTAAACGCTTAAAAACAGTGAAAAACCGTCAAAAAAAACACCAATAACTCTGGTAAAACGCTCAAAAACAGTGAAAAACCGTCAAAAAACACCAATAACCCTGCTAAAACGCTTAAAAACAGTGAAAAACGGTCAAAAAACACCAATAACTCTGCTAAAACGCTTAAAAACAGTTATAAACCGTCAAAAAACACCAATAACCCTGCTAAAACGCTTAAAAACAGTGAAAAACCGTCAAAAAACACCAGTAACCCTGCTAAAACGCTTAAAAACAGTGAAAAACCGTCAAAAAACACCAATAACTCTGCTAAAACGCCCAAAAACAGTGAAAAACCGTCAAAAAACACCAATAACCCTGCTAAAACGCTTAAAAACAGTGAAAATCCGTCAAAAAACACCAATAACCCTGCTAAAACGCTTAAAAACAGTGAAAAACCGTCAAAAAACACCAATAACCCTGCTGAAACGCTTAAAAACAGTGAAAAACCGTCAAAAAACACCAATAACCCAGCTAAAACGCTTAAAAACAGTGAAAAACCGTCAAAAAACACCAATAACCCTGCTAAAACGCTTAAAAACAGTGAAAAACCGTCAAAAAACACCAATAACCCTGCTACAACGCTTAAAAACAGTGAAAAAACGTCAAAAAACACCAATAACCCTGCTAAAACGCTTAAAAACAGTGAAAAACCGTCAAGAAACACCAATAACCCTGCTAAAACGCTTAAAACAGTGAAAAACCGTCAAAAAACACCAATAACCCTGCTTAAACGCTTAAAAACAGTGAAAAACCGTAAAAAAACACCAATAACCCTGCTAAAACGCTTAAAAACATTGAAAAACCGTCAAAAAACACCAAAAACCCTGCTAAATCGCTTAAAAACAGTGAAAAACCGTCAAAAAACACCAATAACCCTGCTAAAACGCTTAAAAACATTGAAAAACCGTCAAAAAACACCAATAACCCTGCTAAAACGCTTAAAAACAGTGAAAAACCGTCAAAAAACACCAATAACTCTGCTGAAACGCTTAAAAACAGTGAAAAACCGTCAAAAAACACCAATAACCCTGCTGAAACGCTTAAAAACAGTGAAAAACCGTCAAAAAACACCAATAACCCTGCTAAAACGCTTAAAAACAGTGAAAAACCGTCAAAAAACACCAATAAACCTGCTAAAACGCTTAAAAACAGTGAAAAACCGTCAAAAAACACCAATAACCCTGCTAAAACGCTTAAAAACAGTGAAAAACCGTCAAAAATCACCAATAACCCTGCTAAAACGCTTAAAAACAGTGAAAAACCGTCAAAAAACACCAATAACTCTGCTAAAACGCTTAAAAACAGTGAAAAACCGTCAAAAAACACGGATAACCCTGTTAAAATGCTTGAAAACAGTGAAAAACCGTCAAAAAACACCAATAACTCTGCTGAAACGCTTAAAAACAGTGAAAAACCGTCAAAAAACACCAATAACTCTGCTAAAACGCTTAAAAACAGTGAAAAACCGTCAAAGAACAACAATAACCCTGCTGAAACGCTTAAAAACAGTGAAAAACCGTCAAAAAACACCAATAACCCTGCTAAAACGCTTAAAAACAGTGAAAATCCGTCAAAAAACACCAATAACCCTGCTAAAACGCTTAAAAACAGTGAAAAGCCGTCAAAAAACAACAATAACCCTGCTGAAACGCTTAAAAACAGTGAAAAACCGTCAAAAAACACCAATAACCCAGCTAAAACGCTTAAAAACAGTGAAAAACCGTCAAAAAACACCAATAACCCTGCTAAAACGCTTAAAAACAGTGAAAAACCGTCAAAAAACTCCAATAACCCTGCTACAACGCTTAAAAACAGTGAAAAAACGTCAAAAAACACCAATAACCCTGCTAAAACGCTTAAAAACAGTGAAAAACCGTCAAGAAACACCAATAACCCTGCTAAAACGCTTAAAACAGTGAAAAACCGTCAAAAAACACCAATAACCCTGCTTAAACGCTTAAAAACAGTGAAAAACCGTCAAAAAAAACACCAATAACTCTGGTAAAACGCTCAAAAACAGTGAAAAACCGTCAAAAAACACCAATAACCCTGCTAAAACGCCCAAAAACAGTGAAAAACGGTCAAAAAACACCAATAACTCTGCTAAAACGCTTAAAAACAGTGAAAAACCTTCAAGAAACACCAATAACCCTGCTAAAACGCTTAAAACAGTGAAAAACCGTCACAAAACACCAATAACCCAGCTAAAACGCTTAAAAACAGTGAAAAACCGTCAAAAAACACCAATAACCCTGCTAAAACGCTTAAAAACAGTGAAAACCCGTCAAAAAACACCAATAACCCATCTAAAACGCTTAAAAACAGTGAAAAACCGTCAAAAAACACCAATAACCCTGCTAAAACGCTTAAAAACATTGAAAAACCGTCAAAAAACAACAATAACCCTGCTAAAACGCTTAAAAACAGTGAAAAACCGCCAAAAAACACCAATAACCCTGCTAAAACGCTTAAAAACAGTGAAAAACCGTCAAAAAACACCAATAACCCTGCTAAAACGCTTAAAAACAGTGAAAAACCGCCAAAAAACACCAATAACCCAGCTAAAACGCTTATAAACAGTGAAAAACCGTCAAAAAACACCAATAACCCAGCTAAAACGCTTGAAAACAGTGAAAAACCGCCAAAAAACACCAATAACCCTGCTAAAACGCTTAAAAACAGTGAAAAACCGTCAAAAAACACCAATAACCCTGCTAAAACGCTTAAAAACAGTGAAAAACCGTCAAAAAACACCAATAACCCTGCTAAAACGCTTAAAAACAGTGAAAAACCGTCAAAAAACACCAATAACCCTGCTGAAACGCTTAAAAACAGTGAAAAACCGTCAAAAAACACCAATAACTCTGCTAAAACGCTTAAAAACAGTGAAAAACCGTCAAAAAACACCAATAACCCTGCTAAAACGCTTAAAAACAGTGAAAAACCGTCAAAAAACACCAATGACCCTGCTAAAACGCTTAAAAACAGTGAAAAACCGTCAAAAAACACCAATAACCCTGCTAAAACGCTTAAAAACAGTGAAAAACCGTCAAAAAACACCAATAACCCTGCTTAAACGCTCAAAAACAGTGAAAAACCGTCAAAAAACACCAATAACCCTGCTAAAACGCTTAAAAACAGTGAAAAACCTTCAAAAAACACCAAAAACCCTGCTAAATCGCTTAAAAACAGTGAAAAACCGTCAAAAAACACCAATAACCCTGCTAAAACGCTTAAAAACATTGAAAAACCGTCAAAAAACACCAATAACCCTGCTAAAACGCTTAAAAACAGTGAAAAACCGTCAAAAAACACCAATAACCCTGCTGAAACGCTTAAAAACAGTGAAAAACCGTCAAAAAACACCAATAACCCTGCTGAAACGCTTAAAAACAGTGAAAAACCGTCAAAAAACACCAATAACCCTGCTAAAACGCTTAAAAACAGTGAAAAACCGTCAAAAAACACCAATAAACCTGCTAAAACGCTTAAAAACAGTGAAAAACCGTCAAAAAACACCAATAACCCTGCTAAAACGCTTAAAAACAGTGAAAAACCGTCAAAAATCACCAATAACCCTGCTAAAACGCTTAAAAACAGTGAAAAACCGTCAAAAAACACCAATAACTCTGCTAAAACGCTTAAAAACAGTGAAAAACCGTCAAAAAACACAGATAACCCTGTTAAAATGCTTGAAAACAGTGAAAAACCGTCAAAAAACACCAATAACTCTGCTGAAATGCTTAAAAACAGTGAAAAACCGTCAAAAAACACCAATAACTCTGCTAAAACGCTCAAAAACAGTGAAAAACCGTCAAAAAACAACAATAACTCTGCTAAAACGCTTAAAAACAGTGGAAAACCGTCAAAAAACAATAATAACCCTGCTAAAACGCTTAAAAACAGTGAAAAACCGTCAAAACACACCAGTGAAAAACCATCAAAAAAAACCAATAACTCTGCTAAAACGCTTAAAAACAGTGAAAAACCGTCAAAAAACACCAATAACCCTGCTAAAACGCTTAAAAACAGTGAAAAACCGTCAAAAAACACCAATAACCCTGCTAAAACGCTTAAAAACAGTGAAAAACCGTCAAGAAACACCAATAACCCTGCTAAAACGCTTAAAAACAGTGAAAAACCGTCAAAAAACACCAATAAACCTGCTAAAACGCTTAAAAACAGTGAAAAACCGTCAAAAAACACCAATAACCCTGCTAAAACGCTTAAAAACAGTGAAAAACCGTCAAGAAACACCAATAAACCTGCTAAAACGCTTAAAAACAGTGAAAAACCGTCAAAAAACACCAATAACCCTGCTAAAACGCTTAAAAACAGTGAAAAACCGTCAAGAAACACCAATAACCCTGCTAAAACGCTTAAAAACAGTGAAAAACCGTCAAAAAACATCAATAACTCTGCTAAAACGCTTAAAAACAGTGAAAAACCGTCAGAAAACACCAATAACCCTGCTAAAATGATTAAAAACAGTGAAAAACCGTCAAAAAACACCAATAACTCTGCTGAAACGCTTAAAAACAGTGAAAAACCGTCAAAAAACACCAATAACTCTGCTAAAACGCTTAAAAACAGTGAAAAACCGTCAAAAAACAACAATAACCCTGCTAAAACGCTTAAAAACAGTGAAAAACCGTCAAAAAACAACAATAACCCTGCTAAAACGCTTAAAAACAGAGAAAAACCGTCAAAAAACACCAATAACTCTGCTAAAACGCTTAAAAACAGTGAAATACCGTCAAAAAACACCAATAACTCTGCTAAAACGCTTAAAAACAGTGAAAAACCGTCAAAAAACAACAATAACCCTGCTAAAACGCTTAAAAACAGTGAAAAACCGTCAAAAAACACCAATAACCCTGCTAAAACGCCTAAAAACAGTGAAAAAACGTCAAAAAACACCAATAACCCTGCTAAAACGCTTAAAAACAGTGAAAAACCGTCAAAAAACACCAATAACACTGCTAAAACGCTTAAAAACAGTAAAAAACCGTCAAAAAACACCAATAACCCTGCTAAAACGCCTAAAAACAGTGAAAAACCGTCAAAAAACACCAATAACTCTGGTAAAACGCTCAAAAACAGTGAAAAACCGTCAAAAAACACCAATAACCCTGCTAAAACGCCTAAAAACAGTGAAAAACGGTCAAAAAACACCAATAACTCTGCTAAAACGCTTAAAAACAGTTAAAAACCGTCAAAAAACACCAATAACCCTGCTAAAACGCTTAAAAACAGTGAAAAACCGTCAAAAAACACCAGTAACCCTGCTAAAACGCTTAAAAACAGTGAAAAACCGTCAAAAAACACCAATAACTCTGCTAAAACGCCCAAAAACAGTGAAAAACCGTCAAAAAACACCAATAACCCTGCTAAAACGCTTAAAAACAGTGAAAATCCGTCAAAAAACACCAATAACCCTGCTAAAACGCTTAAAAACAGTGAAAAGCCGTCAAAAAACAACAATAACCCTGCTGAAACGCTTAAAAACAGTGAAAAACCGTCAAAAAACACCAATAACCCAGCTAAAACGCTTAAAAACAGTGAAAAACCGTCAAAAAACACCAATAACCCTGCTAAAACGCTTAAAAACAGTGAAAAACCGTCAAAAAACACCAATAACCCTGCTACAACGCTTAAAAACAGTGAAAAAACGTCAAAAAACACCAATAACCCTGCTAAAACGCTTAAAAACAGTGAAAAACCGTCAAGAAACACCAATAACCCTGCTAAAACGCTTAAAACAGTAAAAAACCGTCAAAAAACACCAATAACCCTGCTTAAACGCTTAAAAACAGTGAAAAACCGTCAAAAAAAACACCAATAACTCTGGTAAAACGCTCAAAAACAGTGAAAAACCGTCAAAAAACACCAATAACCCTGCTAAAACGCTTAAAAACAGTGAAAAACGGTCAAAAAACACCAATAACTCTGCTAAAACGCTTAAAAACAGTTAAAAACCGTCAAAAAACACCAATAACCCTGCTAAAACGCTTAAAAACAGTGAAAAACCGTCAAAAAACACCAGTAACCCTGCTAAAACGCTTAAAAACAGTGAAAAACCGTCAAAAAACACCAATAACTCTGCTAAAACGCCCAAAAACAGTGAAAAACCGTCAAAAAACACCAATAACCCTGCTAAAACGCTTAAAAACAGTGAAAATCCGTCAAAAAACACCAATAACCCTGCTAAAACGCTTAAAAACAGTGAAAAACCGTCAAAAAACACCAATAACCCTGCTGAAACGCTTAAAAACAGTGAAAAACCGTCAAAAAACACCAATAACCCAGCTAAAACGCTTAAAAACAGTGAAAAACCGTCAAAAAACACCAATAACCCTGCTAAAACGCTTAAAAACAGTGAAAAACCGTCAAAAAACACCAATAACCCTGCTACAACGCTTAAAAACAGTGAAAAAACGTCAAAAAACACCAATAACCCTGCTAAAACGCTTAAAAACAGTGAAAAACCGTCAAGAAACACCAATAACCCTGCTAAAACGCTTAAAACAGTGAAAAACCGTCAAAAAACACCAATAACCCTGCTTAAACGCTTAAAAACAGTGAAAAACCGTCAAAAAACACCAATAACCCTGCTAAAACGCTTAAAAACATTGAAAAACCGTCAAAAAACACCAAAAACCCTGCTAAATCGCTTAAAAACAGTGAAAAACCGTCAAAAAACACCAATAACCCTGCTAAAACGCTTAAAAACATTGAAAAACCGTCAAAAAACACCAATAACCCTGCTAAAACGCTTAAAAACAGTGAAAAACCGTCAAAAAACACCAATAACTCTGCTGAAACGCTTAAAAACAGTGAAAAACCGTCAAAAAACACCAATAACCCTGCTGAAACGCTTAAAAACAGTGAAAAACCGTCAAAAAACACCAATAACCCTGCTAAAACGCTTAAAAACAGTGAAAAACCGTCAAAAAACACCAATAAACCTGCTAAAACGCTTAAAAACAGTGAAAAACCGTCAAAAAACACCAATAACCCTGCTAAAACGCTTAAAAACAGTGAAAAACCGTCAAAAATCACCAATAACCCTGCTAAAACGCTTAAAAACAGTGAAAAACCGTCAAAAAACACCAATAACTCTGCTAAAACGCTTAAAAACAGTGAAAAACCGTCAAAAAACACAGATAACCCTGTTAAAATGCTTGAAAACAGTGAAAAACCGTCAAAAAACACCAATAACTCTGCTGAAACGCTTAAAAACAGTGAAAAACCGTCAAAAAACACCAATAACTCTGCTAAAACGCTTAAAAACAGTGAAAAACAGTCAAAGAACAACAATAACCCTGCTGAAACGCTTAAAAACAGTGAAAAACCGTCAAAAAACACCAATAACCCTGCTAAAACGCTTAAAAACAGTGAAAATCCGTCAAAAAACACCAATAACCCTGCTAAAACGCTTAAAAACAGTGAAAAGCCGTCAAAAAACAACAATAACCCTGCTGAAACGCTTAAAAACAGTGAAAAACCGTCAAAAAACACCAATAACCCAGCTAAAACGCTTAAAAACAGTGAAAAACCGTCAAAAAACACCAATAACCCTGCTAAAACGCTTAAAAACAGTGAAAAACCGTCAAAAAACACCAATAACCCTGCTACAACGCTTAAAAACAGTGAAAAAACGTCAAAAAACACCAATAACCCTGCTAAAACGCTTAAAAACAGTGAAAAACCGTCAAGAAACACCAATAACCCTGCTAAAACGCTTAAAACAGTGAAAAACCGTCAAAAAACACCAATAACCCTGCTTAAACGCTTAAAAACAGTGAAAAACCGTCAAAAAAAACACCAATAACTCTGGTAAAACGCTCAAAAACAGTGAAAAACCGTCAAAAAACACCAATAACCCTGCTAAAACGCCCAAAAACAGTGAAAAACGGTCAAAAAACACCAATAACTCTGCTAAAACGCTTAAAAACAGTTAAAAACCGTAAAAAAACACCAATAACCCTGCTAAAACGCTTAAAAACAGTGAAAAACCGTCAAAAAACACCAGTAACCCTGCTAAAACGCTTAAAAACAGTGAAAAACCGTCAAAAAACACCAATAACTCTGCTAAAACGCCCAAAAACAGTGAAAAACCGTCAAAAAACACCAATAACCCTGCTAAAACGCTTAAAAACAGTGAAAATCCGTCAAAAAACACCAATAACCCTGCTAAAACGCTTAAAAACAGTGAAAAACCGTCAAAAAACACCAATAACCCTGCTGAAACGCTTAAAAACAGTGAAAAACCGTCAAAAAACACCAATAACCCAGCTAAAACGCTTAAAAACAGTGAAAAACCGTCAAAAAACACCAATAACCCTGCTAAAACGCTTAAAAACAGTGAAAAACCGTCAAAAAACACCAATAACCCTGCTACAACGCTTAAAAACAGTGAAAAAACGTCAAAAAACACCAATAACCCTGCTAAAACGCTTAAAAACAGTGAAAAACCGTCAAGAAACACCAATAACCCTGCTAAAACGCTTAAAACAGTGAAAAACCGTCAAAAAACACCAATAACCCTGCTAAAACGCTTAAAAACAGTGAAAAACCGTCAAAAAACACCAATAACCCTGCTAAAACGCTTAAAAACATTGAAAAAACCGTCAAAAAACACCAATAACCCTGCTAAAACGCTTAAAAACAGTGAAAAACCGTCAAAAAACACCAATAACCCTGCTGAAACGCTTAAAAACAGTGAAAAACCGTCAAAAAACACCAATAACCCTGCTGAAACGCTTAAAAACAGTGAAAAACCGTCAAAAAACACCAATAACCCTGCTAAAACGCTTAAAAACAGTGAAAAACCGTCAAAAAACACCTATAAACCTGCTAAAACGCTTAAAAACAGTGAAAAACCGTCAAAAAACACCAATAACCCTGCTAAAACGCTTAAAAACAGTGAAAAACCGTCAAAAATCACCAATAACCCTGCTAAAACGCTTAAAAACAGTGAAAAACCGTCAAAAAACACCAATAACTCTGCTAAAACGCCTAAAAACAGTGAAAAACCGTCAAAAAACACAGATAACCCTGTTAAAATGCTTGAAAACAGTGAAAAACCGTCAAAAAACACCAATAACTCTGCTGAAACGCTTAAAAACAGTGAAAAACCGTCAAAAAACACCAATAACTCTGCTAAAACGCTTAAAAACAGTGAAAAACCGTCAAAAAACACCAATAACCCTGCTAAAACGCTTAAAAACAGTGAAAAACCGTCAAAAAACACCAATAACCCTGCTAAAACGCTTAAAAACAGTGAAAAACCGTCAAGAAACACCAATAACCCTGCTAAAACGCTTAAAAACAGTGAAAAACCGTCAAAAATCACCAATAACCCTGCTAAAACGCTTAAAAACAGTGAAAAACCGTCAAAAAACACCAATAACTCTGCTAAAACGCCTAAAAACAGTGAAAAACCGTCAAAAAACACAGATAACCCTGTTAAAATGCTTGAAAACAGTGAAAAACGGTCAAAAAACACCAATAACTCTGCTGAAACGCTTAAAAACAGTGAAAAACCGTCAAAAAAACCAATAACTCTGCTAAAACGCTTAAAAACAGTGAAAAACCGTCAAAAAACACCAATAACCCTGCTAAAACGCTTAAAAACAGTGAAAAACCGTCAAAAAACACCAATAACCCTGCTAAAACGCTTAAAAACAGTGAAAAACCGTCAAGAAACACCAATAACCCTGCTAAAACGCTTAAAAACAGTGAAAAACCGTCAAAAAACACCAATAAACCTGCTAAAACGCTTAAAAACAGTGAAAAACCGTCAAAAAACACCAATAACCCTGCTAAAACGCTTAAAAACAGTGAAAAACCGTCAAGAAACACCAATAAACCTGCTAAAACGCTTAAAAACAGTGAAAAACCGTCGAAAAACACCAATAACCCTGCTAAAACGCTTAAAAACAGTGAAAAACCGTCAAGAAACACCAATAACCCTGCTAAAACGCTTAAAAACAGTGAAAAACCGTCAAAAAACACCAATAACTCTGCTAAAACGCTTGAAAACAGTGAAAAACCGTCAAAAAACACCAATAACCCTGCTAAAATGCTTAAAAACAGTGAAAAACCGTCAAAAAACACCAATAACTCTGCTGAAACGCTTAAAAACAGTGAAAAACCGTCAAAAAACACCAATAACTCTGCTAAAACGCTTAAAAACAGTGAAAAACCGTCAAAAAACAACAATAACCCTGCTAAAACGCTTAAAAACATTGAAAAACCGTCAAAAAACAACAATAACCCTTCTAAAACGCTTAAAAACAGTGAAAAACCGTCAAAAAACACCAATAACTCTGCTAAAACGCTTAAAAACAGTGAAAAACCGTCAAAAAACACCAATAACTCTGCTAAAACGCTTAAAAACAGTGAAAAACCGTCAAAAAACAACAATAACCCTGCTAAAACGCTTAAAAACAGTGAAAAACCGTCAAAAAACACCAATAACCCTGCTAAAACGCTTAAAAACAGTGAAAAACCGTCGAAAAACACCAATAACCCTGCTAAAACGCTTAAAAACAGTGAAAAACCGTCAAAAAACACCAATAACACTGCTAAAACGCTTAAAAACAGTGAAAAACCGTCAAAAAACACCAATAACCCTGCTAAAACGCCTAAAAACAGTGAAAAACCGTCAAAAAACACCAATAACTCTGGTAAAACGCTCAAAAACAGTGAAAAACCGTCAAAAAACACCAATAACCCTGCTGCAGTGAAAAATGGTCAAAAAACACCAATAACTCTGCTAAAACGCTTAAAAACAGTTAAAAACCGTCAAAAAACACCAATAACCCTGCTAAAACGCTTAAAAACAGTGAAAAACCGTCAAAAAACACCAATAACTCTGCTAAAACGCCCAAAAACAGTGAAAAACCGTCAAAAAACACCAATAACCCTGCTAAAACGCTTAAAAACAGTGAAAATCCGTCAAAAAACACCAATAACCCTGCTAAAACGCTTAAAAACAGTGAAAAACCGTCAAAAAACACCAATAACCCTGCTGAAACGCTTAAAAACAGTGAAAAACCGTCAAAAAACACCAATAACCCAGCTAAAACGCTTAAAAACAGTGAAAAACCGTCAAAAAACACCAATAACCCTGCTAAAACGCTTAAAAACAGTGAAAAACCGTCAAAAAACACCAATAACCCTGCTACAACGCTTAAAAACAGTGAAAAAACGTCTAAAAAACACCAATAACCCTGCTAAAACGCTTAAAAACAGTGAAAAACCGTCAAGAAACACCAATAACCCTGCTAAAACGCTTAAAACAGTGAAAAACCGTCAAAAAACACCAATAACCCTGCTAAAACGCTTAAAAACAGTGAAAAACCGTCAAAAAACACCAATAACCCTGCTAAAACGCTTAAAAACAGTGAAAACCCGTCAAAAAACACCAATAACCCTGCTAAAACGCTTAAAAACAGTGAAAAACCGTCAAAAAACACCAATAACCCTGCTAAAACGCTTAAAAACATTGAAAAACCGTCAAAAAACACCAATAACCCTGCTAAAACGCTTAAAAACAGTGAAAAACCGCCAAAAAACACCAATAACCCTGCTAAAACGCTTAAAAACAGTGAAAAACCGTCAAAAAACACCAATAACCCTGCTAAAACGCTTAAAAACAGTGAAAAACCGTCAAGAAACACCAATAAACCTGCTAAAACGCTTAAAAACAGTGAAAAACCGTCGAAAAACACCAATAACCCTGCTAAAACGCTTAAAAACAGTGAAAAACCGTCAAGAAACACCAATAACCCTGCTAAAACGCTTAAAAACAGTGAAAAACCGTCAAAAAACACCAATAACTCTGCTAAAACGCTTGAAAACAGTGAAAAACCGTCAAAAAACACCAATAACCCTGCTAAAATGCTTAAAAACAGTGAAAAACCGTCAAAAAACACCAATAACTCTGCTGAAACGCTTAAAAACAGTGAAAAACCGTCAAAAAACACCAATAACTCTGCTAAAACGCTTAAAAACAGTGAAAAACCGTCAAAAAACAACAATAACCCTGCTAAAACGCTTAAAAACATTGAAAAACCGTCAAAAAACAACAATAACCCTTCTAAAACGCTTAAAAACAGTGAAAAACCGTCAAAAAACACCAATAACTCTGCTAAAACGCTTAAAAACAGTGAAAAACCGTCAAAAAACACCAATAACTCTGCTAAAACGCTTAAAAACAGTGAAAAACCGTCAAAAAACAACAATAACCCTGCTAAAACGCTTAAAAACAGTGAAAAACCGTCAAAAAACACCAATAACCCTGCTAAAACGCTTAAAAACAGTGAAAAACCGTCGAAAAACACCAATAACCCTGCTAAAACGCTTAAAAACAGTGAAAAACCGTCAAAAAACACCAATAACACTGCTAAAACGCTTAAAAACAGTGAAAAACCGTCAAAAAACACCAATAACCCTGCTAAAACGCCTAAAAACAGTGAAAAACCGTCAAAAAACACCAATAACTCTGGTAAAACGCTCAAAAACAGTGAAAAACCGTCAAAAAACACCAATAACCCTGCTGCAGTGAAAAATGGTCAAAAAACACCAATAACTCTGCTAAAACGCTTAAAAACAGTTAAAAACCGTCAAAAAACACCAATAACCCTGCTAAAACGCTTAAAAACAGTGAAAAACCGTCAAAAAACACCAATAACTCTGCTAAAACGCCCAAAAACAGTGAAAAACCGTCAAAAAACACCAATAACCCTGCTAAAACGCTTAAAAACAGTGAAAATCCGTCAAAAAACACCAATAACCCTGCTAAAACGCTTAAAAACAGTGAAAAACCGTCAAAAAACACCAATAACCCTGCTGAAACGCTTAAAAACAGTGAAAAACCGTCAAAAAACACCAATAACCCAGCTAAAACGCTTAAAAACAGTGAAAAACCGTCAAAAAACACCAATAACCCTGCTAAAACGCTTAAAAACAGTGAAAAACCGTCAAAAAACACCAATAACCCTGCTACAACGCTTAAAAACAGTGAAAAAACGTCTAAAAAACACCAATAACCCTGCTAAAACGCTTAAAAACAGTGAAAAACCGTCAAGAAACACCAATAACCCTGCTAAAACGCTTAAAACAGTGAAAAACCGTCAAAAAACACCAATAACCCTGCTAAAACGCTTAAAAACAGTGAAAAACCGTCAAAAAACACCAATAACCCTGCTAAAACGCTTAAAAACAGTGAAAACCCGTCAAAAAACACCAATAACCCTGCTAAAACGCTTAAAAACAGTGAAAAACCGTCAAAAAACACCAATAACCCTGCTAAAACGCTTAAAAACATTGAAAAACCGTCAAAAAACACCAATAACCCTGCTAAAACGCTTAAAAACAGTGAAAAACCGCCAAAAAACACCAATAACCCTGCTAAAACGCCTAAAAACAGTGAAAAACCGTCAAAAAACACCAATAACTCTGCTAAAACGCTTAAAAACAGTGAAAAACCGTCAAAAAACAATAATAACCCTGCTAAAACGCTTAAAAACAGTGAAAAACCGTCAAAAAACACCAGTGAAAAACCGTCAAAAAAAACCAATAACTCTGCTAAAACGCTTAAAAACAGTGAAAAACCGTCAAAAAACACCAATAACCCTGCTAAAACGCTTAAAAACAGTGAAAAACCGTCAAAAAACACCAATAACCCTGCTAAAACGCTTAAAAACAGTGTAAAACCGTCAAAAAACACCAATAACTCTGCTAAAACGCTTAAAAACAGTGAAAAACCGTCAAAAAACACCAATAACTCTGCTAAAACGCTTAAAAACAGTGAAAAACCGTCAAAAAACAACAATAACCCTGCTAAAACGCTTAAAAACAGTGAAAAACCGTCAAAAAACACCAATAACCCTGCTAAAACGCCTAAAAACAGTGAAAAACCGTCAAAATACACCAATAACCCTGCTAAAACGCTTAAAAACAGTGAAAAACCGTCAAAAAACACCAATAACACTGCTAAAACGCTTAAAAACAGTGAAAAACCGTCAAAAAACACCAATAACCCTGCTAAAACGCCTAAAAACAGTGAAAAACCGTCAAAAAACACCAATAACTCTGGTAAAACGCTCAAAAACAGTGAAAAACGGTCAAAAAACACCAATAACTCTGCTAAAACGCTTAAAAACAGTTAAAAACCGTCAAAAAACACCAATAACCCTGCTAAAACGCTTAAAAACAGTGAAAAACCGTCAAAAAACACCAATAACTCTGCTAAAACGCCCAAAAACAGTGAAAAACCGTCAAAAAACACCAATAACCCTGCTAAAACGCTTAAAAACAGTGAAAATCCGTCAAAAAACACCAATAACCCTGCTAAAACGCTTAAAAACAGTGAAAAACCGTCAAAAAACACCAATAACCCTGCTGAAACGCTTAAAAACAGTGAAAAACCGTCAAAAAACACCAATAACCCAGCTAAAACGCTTAAAAACAGTGAAAAACCGTCAAAAAACACCAATAACCCTGCTAAAACGCTTAAAAACAGTGAAAAACCGTCAAAAAACACCAATAACCCTGCTACAACGCTTAAAAACAGTGAAAAAACGTCTAAAAAACACCAATAACCCTGCTAAAACGCTTAAAAACAGTGAAAAACCGTCAAGAAACACCAATAACCCTGCTAAAACGCTTAAAACAGTGAAAAACCGTCAAAAAACACCAATAACCCTGCTAAAACGCTTAAAAACAGTGAAAAACCGTCAAAAAACACCAATAACCCTGCTAAAACGCTTAAAAACAGTGAAAACCCGTCAAAAAACACCAATAACCCTGCTAAAACGCTTAAACACAGTGAAAAACCGTCAAAAAACACCAATAACCCTGCTAAAACGCTTAAAAACATTGAAAAACCGTCAAAAAACACCAATAACCCTGCTAAAACGCTTAAAAACAGTGAAAAACCGCCAAAAAACACCAATAACCCTGCTAAATCGCTTAAAAACAGTGAAAAACCGTCAAAAAACACCAATAACTCTGCTAAAACGCTTAAAAACAGTGAAAAACCGTCAAAAAACAATAATAACCCTGCTAAAACGCTTAAAAACAGTGAAAAACCGTCAAAAAACACCAGTGAAAAACCGTCAAAAAAAACCAATAACTCTGCTAAAACGCTTAAAAACAGTGAAAAACCGTCAAAAAACACCTATAACCCTGCTAAAACGCTTAAAAACAGTGAAAAACCGTCAAAAAACACCAATAACCCTGCTAAAACGCTTAAAAACAGTGAAAAACCGTCAAAAAACACCAATAACCCTGCTAAAACGCTTAAAAACAGTGAAAAACCGTCAAGAAACACCAATAACCCTGCTAAAACGCTTAAAAACAGTGAAAAACCGTCAAAAAACACCAATAAACCTGCTAAAACGCTTAAAAACAGTGAAAAACCGTCAAAAAACACAAATAACCCTGCTAAAACGCTTAAAAACAGTGAAAAACCGTCAAGAAACACCAATAAACCTGCTAAAACGCTTAAAAACAGTGAAAAACCGTCAAAAAACACCAATAACCCTGCTAAAACGCTTAAAAACAGTGAAAAACCGTCAAGAAACACCAATAACCCTGCTAAAACGCTTAAAAACAGTGAAAAACCGTCAAGAAACACCAATAACCCTGCTAAAACGCTTAAAAACAGTGAAAAACCGTCAAAAAACAACAATAACCCTGCTAAAACGCTTAAAAACAGTGAAAAACCGTCAAAAAACACCAATAACTCTGCTAAAACGCTTAAAAACAGTGAAAAACCGTCAAAAAACACCAATAACCCTGCTAAAACGCTTAAAAACAGTGAAAAACCGTCAAAAAACACCAATAACCCTGCTAAAACGCTTAAAAACAGTGAAAAACCGTCAAGAAACACCAATAACCCTGCTAAAACGCTTAAAAACAGTGAAAAACCGTCAAAAAACACCAATAAACCTGCTAAAACGCTTAAAAACAGTGAAAAACCGTCAAAAAACACAAATAACCCTGCTAAAACGCTTAAAAACAGTGAAAAACCGTCAAGAAACACCAATAAACCTGCTAAAACGCTTAAAAACAGTGAAAAACCGTCAAAAAACACCAATAACCCTGCTAAAACGCTTAAAAACAGTGAAAAACCGTCAAGAAACACCAATAACCCTGCTAAAACGCATAAAAACAATGAAAAACCGTCAAAAAACACCAATAACTCTGCTAAAACGCTTAAAAACAGTGAAAAACCGTCAGAAAACACCAATAACCCTGCTAAAATGCTTAAAAACAGTGAAAAACCGTCAAAAAACACCAATAACTCTGCTGAAACGCTTAAAAACAGTGAAAAACCGTCAAAAAACACCAATAACTCTGCTAAAACGCTTAAAAACAGTGAAAAACCGTCAAAAAACAACAATAACCCTGCTAAAACGCTTAAAAACAGTGAAAAACCGTCAAAAAACAACAATAACCCTGCTAAAACGCTTAAAAACAGTGAAAAACCGTCAAAAAACACCAATAACTCTGCTAAAACGCTTAAAAACAGTGAAAAACCGTCAAAAAACACCAATAACTCGGCTAAAACGCTTAAAAACAGTGAAAAACCGTCAAAAAACAACAATAACCCTGCTAAAACGCTTAAAAACAGTGAAAAACCGTCAAAAAACACCAATAACCCTGCTAAAACGCCTAAAAACAGTGAAAAACCGTCAAAAAACACCAATAACCCTGCTAAAACGCTTAAAAACAGTGAAAAACCGTCAAAAAACACCAATAACACTGCTAAAACGCTTAAAAACAGTGAAAAACCGTCAAAAAACACCAATAACCCTGCTAAAACGCCTAAAAACAGTGAAAAACCGTCAAAAAACACCAATAACTCTGGTAAAACGCTCAAAAACAGTGAAAAACCGTCAAAAAACACCAATAACCCTGCTAAAACGCTTAAAAACAGTGAAAAACGGTCAAAAAACACCAATAACTCTGCTAAAACGCTTAAAAACAGTTAAAAACCGTCAAAAAACACCAATAACCCTGCTAAAACGCTTAAAAACAGTGAAAAACCGTCAAAAAACACCAGTAACCCTGCTAAAACGCTTAAAAACAGTGAAAAACCGTCAAAAAACACCAATAACTCTGCTAAAACGCCCAAAAACAGTGAAAAACCGTCAAAAAACACCAATAACCCTGCTAAAACGCTTAAAAACAGTGAAAAACCGTCAAAAACGACCAATAACCCTGCTAAAACGCTTAAAAACAGTGAAAAACCGTCAAAAAACACCAATAACCCTGCTGAAACGCTTAAAAACAGTGAAAAACCGTCAAAAAACACCAATAACCCAGCTAAAACGCTTAAAAACAGTGAAAAACCGTCAAAAAACACCAATAACCCTGCTAAAACGCTTAAAAACAGTGAAAAACCGTCAAAAAACATCAATAACCCTGCTACAACGCTTAAAAATAGTGAAAAAACGTCAAAAAACACCAATAACCCTGCTAAAACGCTTAAAAACAGTGAAAAACCGTCAAGAAACACCAATACCCTGCTAAAACGCTTAAAACAGTGAAAAACCGTCAAAAAACACCAATATCCCTGCTAAAACGCTTAAAAACAGTGAAAAACCGTCAAAAAACACCAATAACCCTGCTAAAACGCTTAAAAACAGTGAAAACCCGTCAAAAAACACCAATAACCCTGCTAAAACGCTTAAAAACAGTGAAAAAACGTCAAAAAACACCAATAACCCTGCTAAAATGCTTAAAAACATTGAAAAACCGTCAAAAAACACCAATAACCCTGCTAAAACGCTTAAAAACAATGAAAAACCGTCAAAAAACACCAATAACTCTGCTAAAACGCCCAAAAACAGTGAAAAACCGTCAAAAAACACCAATAACCCTGCTAAAACGCTTAAAAACAGTGGAAATCCGTCAAAAAACACCAATAACCCTGCTAAAACGCTTAAAAACAGTGAAAAACCGTCAAAAAACACCAATAACCCTGCTGAAACGCTTAAAAACAGTGAAAAACCGTCAAAAAACACCAATAACCCAGCTAAAACGCTTAAAAACAGTAAAAAACCGTCAAAAAACACCAATAACCCTGCTAAAACGCTTAAAAACAGTGAAAAACTGTCAAAAAACACCAATAACCCTGCTACAACGCTTAAAAACAGTGAAAAAACGTCTAAAAAACACCAATAACCCTGCTAAAACGCTTAAAAACAGTGAAAAACCGTCAAGAAACACCAATAACCCTGCTAAAACGCTTAAAACAGTGAAAAACCGTCAAAAAACACCAATAACCCTGCTAAAACGCTTAAAAACAGTGAAAAACCGTCAAAAAACACCAATAACCCTGCTAAAACGCTTAAAAACAGTGAAAACCCGTCAAAAAACACCAATAACCCTGCTAAAACGCTTAAAAACAGTGAAAAACCGTCAAAAAACACCAATAACCCTGCTAAAACGCTTAAAAACATTGAAAAACCGTCAAAAAACACCAATAACCCTGCTAAAACGCTTAAAAACAGTGAAAAACCGCCAAAAAACACCAATAACCCTGCTAAAACGCTTAAAAACAGTGAAAAACCGTCAAAAAACACCAATAACTCTGCTAAAACGCTTAAAAACAGTGAAAAACCGTCAAAAAACAATAATAACCCTGCTAAAACGCTTAAAAACAGTGAAAAACCGTCAAAAAACACCAGTGAAAAACCGTCAAAAAAAACCAATAACTCTGCTAAAACGCTTAAAAACATTGAAAAACCGTCAAAAAACACCAATAACCCTGCTAAAACGCTTAAAAACAGTGAAAAACCGTCAAAAAACACCAATAACCCTGCTAAAACGCTTAAAAACAGTGAAAAACCGTCAAAAAACACCAATAACCCTGCTAAAACGCTTAAAAACAGTGAAAAACCGTCAAGAAACACCAATAACCCTGCTAAAACGCTTAAAAACAGTGAAAAACCGTCAAAAAACACCAATAAACCTGCTAAAACGCTTAAAAACAGTGAAAAACCGTCAAAAAACACAAATAACCCTGCTAAAACGCTTAAAAACAGTGAAAAACCGTCAAGAAACACCAATAAACCTGCTAAAACGCTTAAAAACAGTGAAAAACCGTCAAAAAACACCAATAACCCTGCTAAAACGCTTAAAAACAGTGAAAAACCGTCAAGAAACACCAATAACCCTGCTAAAACGCATAAAAACAATGAAAAACCGTCAAAAAACACCAATAACTCTGCTAAAACGCTTAAAAACAGTGAAAAACCGTCAGAAAACACCAATAACCCTGCTAAAATGCTTAAAAACAGTGAAAAACCGTCAAAAAACACCAATAACTCTGCTGAAACGCTTAAAAACAGTGAAAAACCGTCAAAAAACACCAATAACTCTGCTAAAACGCTTAAAAACAGTGAAAAACCGTCAAAAAACAACAATAACCCTGCTAAAACGCTTAAAAACAGTGAAAAACCGTCAAAAAACATCAATAACCCTGCTAAAACGCTTAAAAACAGTGAAAAACCGTCAAAAAACACCAATAACTCTGCTAAAACGCTTAAAAACAGTGAAAAACCGTCAAAAAACACCAATAACTCGGCTAAAACGCTTAAAAACAGTGAAAAACCGTCAAAAAACAACAATAACCCTGCTAAAACGCTTAAAAACAGTGAAAAACCGTCAAAAAACACCAATAACCCTGCTAAAACGCCTAAAAACAGTGAAAAACCGTCAAAAAACACCAATAACCCTGCTAAAACGCTTAAAAACAGTGAAAAACCGTCAAAAAACACCAATAACACTGCTAAAACGCTTAAAAACAGTGAAAAACCGTCAAAAAACACCAATAACCCTGCTAAAACGCCTAAAAACAGTGAAAAACCGTCAAAAAACACCAATAACTCTGGTAAAACGCTCAAAAACAGTGAAAAACCGTCAAAAAACACCAATAACCCTGCTAAAACGCTTAAAAACAGTGAAAAACGGTCAAAAAACACCAATAACTCTGCTAAAACGCTTAAAAACAGTTAAAAACCGTCAAAAAACACCAATAACCCTGCTAAAACGCTTAAAAACAGTGAAAAACCGTCAAAAAACACCAGTAACCCTGCTAAAACGCTTAAAAACAGTGAAAAACCGTCAAAAAACACCAATAACTCTGCTAAAACGCCCAAAAACAGTGAAAAACCGTCAAAAAACACCAATAACCCTGCTAAAACGCTTAAAAACAGTGAAAAACCGTCAAAAAACACCAATAACCCTGCTAAAACGCTTAAAAACAGTGAAAAACCGTCAAAAAACACCAATAACCCTGCTGAAACGCTTAAAAACAGTGAAAAACCGTCAAAAAACACCAATAACCCAGCTAAAACGCTTAAAAACAGTGAAAAACCGTCAAAAAACACCAATAACCCTGCTAAAACGCTTAAAAACAGTGAAAAACCGTCAAAAAACACCAATAACCCTGCTACAACGCTTAAAAACAGTGAAAAAACGTCAAAAAACACCAATAACCCTGCTAAAACGCTTAAAAACAGTGAAAAACCGTCAAGAAACACCAATACCCTGCTAAAACGCTTAAAACAGTGAAAAACCGTCAAAAAACACCAATAACCCAGATAAAACGCCTAAAAACAGTGAAAAACCGTCAAAAAACACCAATAACCCTGCTAAAACGCTTAAAAACAGTGAAAAACCGTCAAAAAACACCAATAACCCTGCTACAACGCTTAAAAACAGTGAAAAAACGTCAAAAAACACCAATAACCCTGCTAAAACGCTTAAAAACAGTGAAAAACCGTCAAGAAACACCAATACCCTGCTAAAACGCTTAAAACAGTGAAAAACCGTCAAAAAACACCAATAACCCTGCTAAAACGCTTAAAAACAGTGAAAAACCGTCAAAAAACACCAATAACCCTGCTAAAACGCTTAAAAACAGTGAAAACCCGTCAAAAAACGCCAATAACCCTGCTAAAACGCTTAAAAACAGTGAAAAAACGTCAAAAAACACCAATAACCCTGCTAAAATGCTTAAAAACATTGAAAAACCGTCAAAAAACACCAATAACCCTGCTAAAACGCTTAAAAACAGTGAAAAACCGCCAAAAAACACCAATAACCCTGCTAAAACGCCTAAAAACAGTGAAAATCCGTCAAAAAACACCAATAACTCTGGTAAAACGCTTAAAAACATTGAAAAACCGTCAAAAAACACCAATAACCCTGCTAAAACGCTTAAAAACAGTGAAAAACCGCCAAAAAACACCAATAACCCTGCTAAAACGCTTAAAAACAGTGAAAAACCGCCAAAAAACACCAATAACCCTGCTAAAACGCCTAAAAACAGTGAAAAACCGTCAAAAAACACCAATAACTCTGGTAAAACGCTTAAAAACATTGAAAAACCGTCAAAAAACACCAATAACCCTGCTAAAACGCTTAAAAACAGTGAAAAACCGCCAAAAAACACCAATAACCCTGCTAAAACGCCTAAAAACAGTGAAAAACCGTCAAAAAACACCAATAACTCTGCTAAAACGCTTAAAAACAGTGAAAAACAGTCAAAAAACACCAATAACCCTGCTAAAACGCTTAAAAACATTGAAAAACCGTCAATAAACACCAATAACCCTGCTAAAACGCTTAAAAACAGTGAAAAACCGTCAAAAAACACCAATAACCCTGCTAAAACGCCTAAAAACAGTGAAAAACCATCAAAAAACACCAATACCTCTGGTAAAACGCTCAAAAACAGTGAAAAACCGTCAAAAAACACCAATAACCCTGCTAAAACGCTTAAAAACAGTGAAAAACGGTCAAAAAACACCAATAACTCTGCTAAAACGCTTAAAAACAGTTAAAAACCGTGAAAAAACACCAATAACCCTACTAAAACGCTTAAAAACAGTGAAAAACCGTCAAAAAACACCAGTAACCCTGCTAAAACGCTTAAAAACAGTGAAAAACCGTCAAAAAACACCAATAACTCTGCTAAAACGCCCAAAAACAGTGAAAAACCGTCAAAAAACACCAATAACCCTGCTAAAACGCTTAAAAACACCAATAACTCTGCTAAAACGCTTAAAAACAGTGAAAAACCGTCAAAAAACACCAATAACTCGGCTAAAACGCTTAAAAACAGTGAAAAACCGTCAAAAAACAACAATAACCCTGCTAAAACGCTTAAAAACAGTGAAAAACCGTCAAAAAACACCAATAACCCTGCTAAAACGCCTAAAAACAGTGAAAAACCGTCAAAAAACACCAATAACCCTGCTAAAACGCTTAAAAACAGTGAAAAACCGTCAAAAAACACCAATAACACTGCTAAAACGCTTAAAAACAGTGAAAAACCGCCAAAAAACACCAATAACCCTGCTAAAACGCCTAAAAACAGTGAAAAACCGTCAAAAAACACCAATAACTCTGGTAAAACGCTCAAAAACAGTGAAAAACCGTCAAAAAACACCAATAACCCTGCTAAAACGCTTAAAAACAGTGAAAAACGGTCAAAAAACACCAATAACTCTGCTAAAACGCTTAAAAACAGTTAAAAACCGTCAAAAAACACCAATAACCCTGCTAAAACGCTTAAAAACAGTAAAAAACCGTCAAAAAACTCCAGTAACCCTGCTAAAACGCTTAAAAAAAGTGAAAAACCGTCAAAAAACACCAATAACTCTGCTAAAACGCCCAAAAACAGTGAAAAACCGTCAAAAAACACCAATAACCCTGCTAAAACGCTTAAAAACAGTGAAAAACCGTCAAAAAACACCAATTACCCTGCTAAAACGCTTAAAAACAGTGAAAAACCGTCAAAAAACACCAATAACCCTGCTGAAACGCTTAAAAACAGTGAAAAACCGTCAAAAAACACCAATAACCCAGCTAAAACGCTTAAAAACAGTGAAAAACCGTCAAAAAACACCAATAACCCAGCTAAAACGCTTAAAAACAGTGAAAAACCGTCAAAAAACACCAATAACCCTGCTAAAACGATTAAAAACAGTGAAAAACCGCCAAAAAACACCAATAACCCTGCTAAAACGCTTAAAAACAGTGAAAAACCGCCAAAAAACACCAATAACCCTGCTAAAACGCCTAAAAAAGTGAAAAACCGTCAAAAAACACCAATAACTCTGGTAAAACGCTTAAAAACATTGAAAAACCGACAAAAAACACCAATAACCCTGCTAAAACGCTTAAAAACAGTGAAAAACCGCCAAAAAACACCAATAACCCTGCTAAAACGCCTAAAAACAGTGAAAAACCGTCAAAAAACACCATTAACTCTGCTAAAACGCTTAAAAACAGTGAAAAACCGTCAAAAAACACCAATAACCCTGCTAAAACGCTTAAAAACATTGAAAAACCGTCAAAAAACACCAATAACCCTGCTAAAACGCTTAAAAACAGTGAAAAACCGTCAAAAAACACCAATAACCCTGCTAAAACGCCTAAAAACAGTGAAAAACCGTCAAAAAACACCAATAACTCTGGTAAAACGCTCAAAAACAGTGAAAAACCGTCAAAAAACACCAATAACCCTGCTAAAACGCTTAAAAACAGTGAAAAACGGTCAAAAAACACCAATAACTCTGCTAAAACGCTTAAAAACAGTTAAAAACCGTCAAAAAACACCAATAACCCTGCTAAAACGCTTAAAAACAGTGAAAAACCGTCAAAAAACACCAGTAACCCTGCTAAAACGCTTAAAAACAGTGAAAACCGTCAAAAAACACCAATAACTCTGCTAAAACGCCCAAAAACAGTGAAAAACCGTCAAAAAACACCAATAACTCTGCTAAAACGCTTAAAAACAGTGAAAATCCGTCAAAAAACACCAATAACCCTGCTAAAACGCTTAAAAACAGTGAAAAACCGTCAAAAAACACCAATAACCCTGCTGAAACGCTTAAAAACAGTGAAAAACCGTCAAAAAACACCAATAACCCTGCTAAAACGCTTAAAAACAGTGAAATACCGTCAAAAAACACCAATAACCCTGCTAAAACGCTTAAAAACAGTGAAAAACCGTCAAAAAACAACAATAACCCTGCTAAAACGCTTAAAAACAGTGAAAAACCGTCAAAAAACACCAATAACCCTGCTAAAACGCTTAAAAACAGTTAAAAACCGTCAAAAAACACCAATAACCCTGCTAAAACGCTTAAAAACAGTGAAAAACCGTCAAAAAACACCAGTAACCCTGCTAAAACGCTTAAAAACAGTGAAAACCGTCAAAAAACACCAATAACTCTGCTAAAACGCCCAAAAACAGTGAAAAACCGTCAAAAAACACCAATAACCCTGCTAAAACGCTTAAAAACAGTGAAAATCCGTCAAAAAACACCAATAACCCTGCTAAAACGCTTAAAAACAGTGAAAAACCGTCAAAAAACACCAATAACCCTGCTGAAACGCTTAAAAACAGTGAAAAACCGTCAAAAAACACCAATAACCCTGCTAAAACGCTTAAAAACAGTGAAATACCGTCAAAAAACACCAATAACCCTGCTAAAACGCTTAAAAACAGTGAAAAACCGTCAAAAAACAACAATAACCCTGCTAAAACGCTTAAAAACAGTGAAAAACCGTCAAAAAACAACAATAACCCTGTTAAAACGCTTAAAAACAGTGAAAAACCGTCAAAAAACACCAATAACTCTGCTAAAAAGCTTAAAAACAGTGAAAAACCGTCAAAAAACACCAATAACTCGGCTAAAACGCTTAAAAACAGTGAAAAACCGTCAAAAAACAACAATAACCCTGCTAAAACGCTTAAAAACAGTGAAAAACCGTCAAAAAACACCAATAACCCTGCTAAAACGCCTAAAAACAGTGAAAAACCGTCAAAAAACACCAATAACCCTGCTAAAACGCTTAAAAACAGTGAAAAACCGTCAAAAAACACCAATAACACTGCTAAAACGCTTAAAAACAGTGAAAAACCGTCAAAAAACACCAATAACCCTGCTAAAACGCCTAAAAACAGTGAAAAACCGTCAAAAAACACCAATAACTCTGGTAAAACGCTCAAAAACAGTGAAAAACCGTCAAAAAACACCAATAACCCTGCTAAAACGCTTAAAAACAGTGAAAAACGGTCAAAAAACACCAATAACTCTGCTAAAACGCTTAAAAACTGTTAAAAACCGTCAAAAAACACCAATAACCCTGCTAAAACGCTTAAAAACAGTGAAAAACCGTCAAAAAACACCAGTAACCCTGCTAAAACGCTTAAAAACAGTGAAAAACCGTCAAAAAACACCAATAACTCTGCTAAAACGCCCAAAAACAGTGAAAAACCGTCAAAAAACACCAATAATCCTGCTAAAACGCTTAAAAACAGTGAAAAACCGTCAAAAAACACCAATAACCCTGCTAAAACGCTTAAAAACAGTGAAAAACCGTCAAAAAACACCAATAACCCTGCTGAAACGCTTAAAAACAGTGAAAAACCGTCAAAAAACACCAATAACCCAGCTAAAACGCTTAAAAACAGTGAAAAACCGTCAAAAAACACCAATAACCCTGCTAAAACGCTTAAAAACAGTGAAAAACCGTCAAAAAACACCAATAACCCTGCTACAACGCCTAAAAACAGTGAAAAAACGTCAAAAAACACCAATAACCCTGCTAAAACGCTTAAAAACAGTGAAAAACCGTCAAGAAACCCCAATACCCTGCTAAAACGCTTAAAACAGTGAAAAACCGTCAAAAAACACCAATAACCCTGCTAAAACGCTTAAAAACAGTGAAAAACCGTCAAAAAACACCAATAACCCTGCTAAAACGCTTAAAAACAGTGAAAACCCGTCAAAAAACACCAATAACCCTGCTAAAACGCTTAAAAACAGTGAAAAAAGGTCAAAAAACACCAATAACCCTGCTAAAATGCTTAAAAACATTGAAAAACCGTCAAAAAACACCAATAACCCTGCTAAAACGCTTAAAAACAGTGAAAAACCGTCAAAAAACACCAATAACTCTGCTAAAACGCCCAAAAACAGTGAAAAACCGTCAAAAAACACCAATAACCCTGCTAAAACGCTTAAAAACAGTGAAAATCCGTCAAAAAACACCAATAACCCTGCTAAAACGCTTAAAAACAGTGAAAAACCGTCAAAAAACACCAATAACCCTGCTGAAACGCTTAAAAACAGTGAAAAACCGTCAAAAAACACCAATAACCCAGCTAAAACGCTTAAAAACAGTAAAAAACCGTCAAAAAACACCAATAACCCTGCTAAAACGCTTAAAAACAGTGAAAAACCGTCAAAAAACACCAATCACCCTGCTACAACGCTTGAAAACAGTGAAAAAACGTCTAAAAAACACCAATAACCCTGCTAAAACGCTTAAAAACAGTGAAAAACCGTCAAGAAACACCAATAACCCTGCTAAAACGCTTAAAACAGTGAAAAACCGTCAAAAAACACCAATAACCCTGCTAAAACGCTTAAAAACAGTGAAAAACCGTCAAAAAACACCAATAACCCTGCTAAAACGCTTAAAAACAGTGAAAACCCGTCAAAAAACACCAATAACCCTGCTAAAACGCTTAAAAACAGTGAAAAACCGTCAAAAAACACCAATAACCCTGCTAAAACGCTTAAAAACATTGAAAAACCGTCAAAAAACACCAATAACCCTGCTAAAACGCTTAAAAACAGTGAAAAACCGCCAAAAAACACCAATAACCCTGCTAAAACGCTTAAAAACAGTGAAAAACCGTCAAAAAACACCAATAACTCTGCTAAAACGCTTAAAAACAGTGAAAAACCGTCAAAAAACAATAATAACCCTGCTAAAACGCTTAAAAACAGTGAAAAACCGTCAAAAAACACCAGTGAAAAACCGTCAAAAAAAACCAATAACTCTGCTAAAACGCTTAAAAACAGTGAAAAACCGTCAAAAAACACCAATAACCCTGCTAAAACGCTTAAAAACAGTGAAAAACCGTCAAAAAACACCAATAACCCTGCTAAAACGCTTAAAAACAGTGAAAAACCGTCAAAAAACACCAATAACCCTGCTAAAACGCTTAAAAACAGTGAAAAACCGTCAAGAAACACCAATAACCCTGCTAAAACGCTTAAAAACAGTGAAAAACCGTCAAAAAACACAAATAACCCTGCTAAAACGCTTAAAAACAGTGAAAAACCGTCAAGAAACACCAATAAACCTGCTAAAACGCTTAAAAACAGTGAAAAACCGTCAAAAAACACCAATAACCCTGCTAAAACGCTTAAAAACAGTGAAAAACCGTCAAGAAACACCAATAACCCTGCTAAAACGCATAAAAACAATGAAAAACCGTCAAAAAACACCAATAACTCTGCTAAAACGCTTAAAAACAGTGAAAAACCGTCAGAAAACACCAATAACCCTGCTAAAATGCTTAAAAACAGTGAAAAACCGTCAAAAAACACCAATAACTCTGCTGAAACGCTTAAAAACAGTGAAAAACCGTCAAAAAACACCAATAACTCTGCTAAAACGCTTAAAAACAGTGAAAAACCGTCAAAAAACAACAATAACCCTGCTAAAACGCTTAAAAACAGTGAAAAACCGTCAAAAAACATCAATAACCCTGCTAAAACGCTTAAAAACAGTGAAAAACCGTCAAAAAACACCAATAACTCTGCTAAAACGCTTAAAAACAGTGAAAAACCGTCAAAAAACACCAATAACTTGGCTAAAACGCTTAAAAACAGTGAAAAACCGTCAAAAAACAACAATAACCCTGCTAAAACGCTTAAAAACAGTGAAAAACCGTCAAAAAACACCAATAACCCTGCTAAAACGCCTAAAAACAGTGAAAAACCGTCAAAAAACACCAATAACCCTGCTAAAACGCTTAAAAACAGTGAAAAACCGTCAAAAAACACCAATAACACTGCTAAAACGCTTAAAAACAGTGAAAAACCGTCAAAAAACACCAATAACCCTGCTAAAACGCCTAAAAACAGTGAAAAACCGTCAAAAAACACCAATAACTCTGGTAAAACGCTCAAAAACAGTGAAAAACCGTCAAAAAACACCAATAACCCTGCTAAAACGCTTAAAAACAGTGAAAAACGGTCAAAAAACACCAATAACTCTGCTAAAACGCTTAAAAACAGTTAAAAACCGTCAAAAAACACCAATAACCCTGCTAAAACGCTTAAAAACAGTGAAAAACCGTCAAAAAACACCAGTAACCCTGCTAAAACGCTTAAAAACAGTGAAAAACCGTCAAAAAACACCAATAACTCTGCTAAAACGCCCAAAAACAGTGAAAAACCGTCAAAAAACACCAATAACCCTGCTAAAACGCTTAAAAACAGTGAAAAACCGTCAAAAAACACCAATAACCCTGCTAAAACGCTTAAAAACAGTGAAAAACCGTCAAAAAACACCAATAACCCTGCTGAAACGCTTAAAAACAGTGAAAAACCGTCAAAAAACACCAATAACCCAGCTAAAACGCTTAAAAACAGTGAAAAACCGTCAAAAAACACCAATAACCCTGCTAAAACGCTTAAAAACAGTGAAAAACCGTCAAAAAACACAAATAACCCTGCTACAACGCTTAAAAACAGTGAAAAAACGTCAAAAAACACCAATAACCCTGCTAAAACGCTTAAAAACAGTGAAAAACCGTCAAGAAACACCAACACCCTGCTAAAACGCTTAAAACAGTGAAAAACCGTCAAAAAACACCAATAACCCAGCTAAAACGCTTAAAAACAGTGAAAAACCGTCAAAAAACACCAATAACCCTGCTAAAACGCTTAAAAACAGTGAAAAACCGTCAAAAAACACCAATAACCCTGCTACAACGCTTAAAAACAGTGAAAAAACGTCAAAAAACACCAATAACCCTGCTAAAACGCTTAAAAACAGTGAAAAACCGTCAAGAAACACCAATACCCTGCTAAAACGCTTAAAACAGTGAAAAACCGACAAAAAACACCAATAACCCTGCTAAAACGCTTAAAAACAGTGAAAAACCGTCAAAAAACACCAATAACCCTGCTAAAACGCTTAAAAACAGTGAAAACCCGTCAAAAAACACCAATAACCCTGCTAAAACGCTTAAAAACAGTGAAAAAACGTCAAAAAACACCAATAACCCTGCTAAAATGCTTAAAAACATTGAAAAACCGTCAAAAAACACCAATAACCCTGCTAAAACGCTTAAAAACAGTGAAAAACCGCCAAAAAACACCAATAACCCTGCTAAAACGCCTAAAAACAGTGAAAAACCGTCAAAAAACACCAATAACTCTGGTAAAACGCTTAAAAACATTGAAAAACCGTCAAAAAACACCAATAACCCTGCTAAAACGCTTAAAAACAGTGAAAAACCGCCAAAAAACACCAATAACCCTGCTAAAACGCTTGAAAACAGTGAAAAACCGCCAAAAAACACCAATAACCCTGCTAAAACGCCTAAAAACAGTGAAAAACCGTCAAAAAACACCAATCACTCTGGTAAAACGCTTAAAAACATTGAAAAACCGTCAAAAAACACCAATAACCCTGCTAAAACGCTTAAAAACAGTGAAAAACCGCCAAAAAACACCAATAACCCTGCTAAAACGCCTAAAAACAGTGAAAAACCGTCAAAAAACACCAATAACTCTGCTAAAACGCTTAAAAACAGTGAAAAACCGTCAAAAAACACCAATAACCCTGCTAAAACGCTTAAAAACATTGAAAAACCGTCAAAAACACCAATAACCCTGCTAAAACGCTTAAAAACAGTGAAAAACCGTCAAAAAACACCAATAACCCTGCTAAAACGCCTAAAAACAGTGAAAAACCATCAAAAAACACCAATAACTCTGGTAAAACGCTCAAAAACAGTGAAAAACCGTCAAAAAACACCAATAACCCTGCTAAAACGCTTAAAAACAGTGAAAAACGGTCAAAAAACACCAATAACTCTGCTAAAACGCTTAAAAACAGTTAAAAACCGTGAAAAAACACCAATAACCCTGCTAAAACGCTTAAAAACAGTGAAAAACCGTCAAAAACACCAGTAACCCTGCTAAAACGCTTAAAAACAGTGAAAAACCGTCAAAAAACACCAATAACTCTGCTAAAACGCCCAAAAACAGTGAAAAACCGTCAAAAAACACCAATAACCCTGCTAAAACGCTTAAAAACACCAATAACTCTGCTAAAACGCTTAAAAACAGTGAAAAACCGTCAAAAAACACCAATAACTCGGCTAAAACGCTTAAAAACAGTGAAAAACCGTCAAAAAACAACAATAACCCTGCTAAAACGCTTAAAAACAGTGAAAAACCGTCAAAAAACACCAATAATCCTGCTAAAACGCCTAAAAACAGTGAAAAACCGTCAAAAAACACCAATAACCCTGCTAAAACGCTTAAAAACAGTGAAAAACCGTCAAAAAACACCAATAACACTGCTAAAACGCTTAAAAACAGTGAAAAACCGTCAAAAAACACCAATAACCCTGCTAAAACGCCTAAAAACAGTGAAAAACCGTCAAAAAACACCAATAACCCTGCTAAAACGCTTAAAAACAGTGAAAAACGGTCAAAAAACACCAATAACTCTGCTAAAACGCTTAAAAACAGTTAAAAACCGTCAAAAAACACCAATAACCCTGCTGAAACGCTTAAAAACAGTGAAAAACCGTCAAAAAACACCAATAACCCAGCTAAAACGCTTAAAAACAGTGAAAAACCGTCAAAAAACACCAATAACCCAGCTAAAACGCTTAAAAACAGTGAAAAACCGTCAAAAAACACCAATAACCCAGCTAAAACGCTTAAAAACAGTGAAAAACCGTCAAAAAACACCAATAACCCTGCTAAAACGCTTAAAAACAGTGAAAAACCGTCAAAAAACACCAATAACCCTGCTACAACGCTTAAAAATAGTGAAAAAACGTCAAAAAACACCAATAACCCTGCTAAAACGCTTAAAAACAGTGAAAAACCGTCAAGAAACACCAATACCCTGCTAAAACGCTTAAAACAGTGAAAAACCGTCAAAAAACACCAATAACCCTGCTAAAACGCTTAAAAACAGTGAGAAACCGTCAAAAAACACCAATAACCCTGCTAAAACGCTTAAAAACAGTGAAAACCCGTCAAAAAACACCAATACCTCTGCTAAAACGCTTAAAAACAGTGAAAAAACGTCAAAAAACACCAATAACCCTGCTAAAACGCTTAAAAACAGTGAAAAACCGCCAAAAAACACCAATAACCCTGCTAAAACGCCTAAAAACAGTGAAAAACCGTCAAAAAACACCAATAACTCTGGTAAAACGCTTAAAAACATTGAAAAACCGTAAAAAAACACCAATAACCCTGCTAAAACGCTTAAAAACAGTGAAAACCCGTCAAAAAACACCAATACCCCTGCTAAAACGCTTAAAAACATTGAAAAACCGTCAAAAAACACCAATAACCCTGCTAAAACGCTTAAAAACAGTGAAAAACCGCCAAAAAACACCAATAACCCTGCTAAAACGCCTAAAAACAGTGAAAAACCGTCAAAAAACACCAATAACTCTGGTAAAACGCTTAAAAACATTGAAAAACCGTCAAAAAACACCAATAACCCTGCTAAAACGCTTAAAAACAGTGAAAAACCGCCAAAAAACACCAATAACCCTGCTAAAACGCTTAAAAACAGTGAAAAACCGGCAAAAAACACCAATAACCCTGCTAAAACGCCTAAAAAAGTGAAAAACCGTCAAAAAACACCAATAACTCTGGTAAAACGCTTAAAAACATTGGAAAACCGTCAAAAAACACCAATAACCCTGCTAAAACGCTTAAAAACAGTGAAAAACCGCCAAAAAACACCAATAACCCTGCTAAAACGCCTAAAAACAGTGAAAAACCGTCAAAAAACACAAATAACTCTGCTAAAACGCTTAAAAACAGTGAAAAACCGTCAAAAAACACCAATAACCCTGCTAAAACGCTTAAAAACATTGAAAAACCGTCAAAAAACACCAATAACCCTGCTAAAACGCTTAAAAACAGTGAAAAACCGTCAAAAAACACCAATAACCCTGCTAAAACGCCTAAAAACAGTGAAAAACCGGCAAAAAACACCAATAACCCTGCTAAAACGCCTAAAAAAGTGAAAAACCGTCAAAAAACACCAATAACTCTGGTAAAACGCTTAAAAACATTGGAAAACCGTCAAAAAACACCAATAACCCTGCTAAAACGCTTAAAAACAGTGAAAAACCGCCAAAAAACACCAATAACCCTGCTAAAACGCCTAAAAACAGTGAAAAACCGTCAAAAAACACCAATAACTCTGCTAAAACGCTTAAAAACAGTGAAAAACCGTCAAAAAACACCAATAACCCTGCTAAAACGCTTAAAAACATTGAAAAACCGTCAAAAAACACCAATAACCCTGCTAAAACGCTTAAAAACAGTGAAAAACCGTCAAAAAACACCAATAACCCTGCTAAAACGCCTAAAAACAGTGAAAAACCGTCAAAAACACCAATAACTCTGGTAAAACGCTCAAAAACAGTGAAAAACCGTCAAAAAACACCAATAACCCTGCTAAAACGCTTAAAAACAGTGAAAAACGGTCAAAAAACACCAATAACTCTGCTAAAACGCTTAAAAACAGTTAAAAACCGTCAAAAAACACCAATAACCCTGCTAAAACGCTTAAAAACAGTGAAAAACCGTCAAAAAACACCAGTAACCCTGCTAAAACGCTTAAAAACAGTGAAAAACCGTCAAAAAACACCAATAACTCTGCTAAAACGCCCAAAAACAGTGAAAAACCGTCAAAAAACACCAATAACCCTGCTAAAACGCTTAAAAACAGTGAAAATCCATCAAAAAACACCAATAACCCTGCTAAAACGCTTAAAAACAGTGAAAAACCGTCAAAAAACACCAATAACCCTGCTGAAACGCTTAAAAACAGTGAAAAACCGTCAAAAAACACCAATAACCCTGCTAAAACGCTTAAAAACAGTGAAAAACCGTCAAAAAACACCAATAACCCTGCTAAAACGCTTAAAAACATTGAAAAACCGTCAAAAAACACCAATAACCCTGCTAAAACGCTTAAAAACAGTGAAAAACTGCCAAAAAACAGTGAAAAACCGCCAAAAAACACCAATAACCCTGCTAAAACGCTTAAAAACAGTGAAAAACCGCCAAAAAACACCAATAACCCTGCTAAAACGCCTAAAAAAGTGAAAAATCGTCAAAAAACACCAATAACTCTGGTAAAACGCTTAAAAACATTGGAAAACCGTCAAAAAACACCAATAACCCTGCTAAAACGCTTAAAAACAGTGAAAAACCGCCAAAAAACACCAATAACCCTGCTAAAACGCCTAAAAACAGTGAAAAACCGTCAAAAAACACCAATAACTCTGCTAAAACGCTTAAAAACAGTGAAAAACCGTCAAAAAACACCAATAACCCTGCTAAAACGCTTAAAAACATTGAAAAACCGTCAAAAAACACCAATAACCCTGCTAAAACGCTTAAAAACAGTGAAAAACCGTCAAAAAACACCAATAACCCTGCTAAAACGCCTAAAAACAGTGAAAAACCGTCAAAAACACCAATAACTCTGGTAAAACGCTCAAAAACAGTGAAAAACCGTCAAAAAACACCAATAACCCTGCTAAAACGCTTAAAAACAGTGAAAAACGGTCAAAAAACACCAATAACTCTGCTAAAACGCTTAAAAACAGTTAAAAACCGTCAAAAAACACCAATAACCCTGCTAAAACGCTTAAAAACAGTGAAAAACCGTCAAAAAACACCAGTAACCCTGCTAAAACGCTTAAAAACAGTGAAAAACCGTCAAAAAACACCAATAACTCTGCTAAAACGCCCAAAAACAGTGAAAAACCGTCAAAAAACACCAATAACCCTGCTAAAACGCTTAAAAACAGTGAAAATCCGTCAAAAAACACCAATAACCCTGCTAAAACGCTCAAAAACAGTGAAAAACCGTCAAAAAACACCAATAACCCTGCTACAACGCTTAAAAACAGTGAAAAACCGTCAAAAAACACCAATAACCCTGCTAAATCGCTTAAAAACAGTGAAAAACCGTCAAAAAACACCAATAACCCTGCTAAAACGCTTAAAAACATTGAAAAACCGTCAAAAAACACCAATAACCCTGCTAAAACGCTTAAAAACAGTGAAAAACTGCCAAAAAACAGTGAAAAACCGCCAAAAAACACCAATAACCCTGCTAAAACGCTTAAAAACAGTGAAAAACCGTCAAAAAAAACCAATAACTCTGCTAAAACGCTTAAAAACAGTGAAAAACCGTCAAAAAACAATAATAACCCTGCTAAAACGCTTAAAAACAGTGAAAAACCGTCAAAAAAACACCAGTGAAAAACCGTCAAAAAAAAACAATAACTCTGCTAAAACGCTTAAAAACAGTGAAAAACCCTCAAAAAACACCAATAACCCTGCTAAAACGCTTAAAAACAGTGAAAAACCGTCAAAAAACACCAATAACCCTGCTAAAACGCTTAAAAACAGTGAAAAACCGTCAAAAAACACCAATAACCCTGCTAAAACGCTTAAAAACATTGAAAAACCGTCAAAAAACACCAATAACCCTGCTAAAACGCTTAAAAACAGTGAAAAACCGTCAAAAAACACCAATAACCCTGCTAAAACGCCTAAAAACAGTGAAAAACCGTCAAAAACACCAATAACTCTGGTAAAACGCTCAAAAACAGTGAAAAACCGTCAAAAAACACCAATAACCCTGCTAAAACGCTTAAAAACAGTGAAAAACGGTCAAAAAACACCAATAACTCTGCTAAAACGCTTAAAAACAGTTAAAAACCGTCAAAAAACACCAATAACCCTGCTAAAACGCTTAAAAACATTGAAAAACCGTCAAAAAACACCAGTAACCCTGCTAAAACGCTTAAAAACAGTGAAAAACCGTCAAAAAACACCAATAACTCTGCTAAAACGCCCAAAAACAGTGAAAAACCGTCAAAAAACACCAATAACCCTGCTAAAACGCTTAAAAACAGTGAAAATCCGTCAAAAAACACCAATAACCCTGCTAAAACGCTCAAAAACAGTGAAAAACCGTCAAAAAACACCAATAACCCTGCTGAAACGCTTAAAAACAGTGAAAAACCGTCAAAAAACACCAATAACCCTGCTAAAACGCTTAAAAACAGTGAAAAACCGTCAAAAAACACCAATAACCCTGCTAAAACGCTTAAAAACATTGAAAAACCGTCAAAAAACACCAATAACCCTGCTAAAACGCTTAAAAACAGTGAAAAACTGCCAAAAAACAGTGAAAAACCGCCAAAAACACCAATAACCCTGCTAAAACGCTTAAAAACAGTGAAAAACCGTCAAAAAAACCAATAACTCTGCTAAAACGCTTAAAAACAGTGAAAAACCGTCAAAAAACAATAATAACCCTGCTAAAACGCTTAAAAACAGTGAAAAACCGTCAAAAAAACACCAGTGAAAAACCGTCAAAAAAAACCAATAACTCTGCTAAAACGCTTAAAAACAGTGAAAAACCCTCAAAAAACACCAATAACCCTGCTAAAACGCTTAAAAACAGTGAAAAACCGTCAAAAAACACCAATAACCCTGCTAAAACGCTTAAAAACAGTGAAAAACCGTCAAAAAACACCAATAACCCTGCTAAAACGCTTAAAAACAGTGAAAAACCGTCAAGAAACACCAATAACCCTGCTAAAACGCTTAAAAACAGTGAAAAACCGTCAAAAAACACCAATAAACCTGCTAAAACGCTTAAAAACAGTGAAAAACCGTCAAAAAACACCAATAACCCTGCTAAAACGCTTAAAAACAGTGAAAAACCGTCAAGAAACACCAATAAACCTGCTAAAACGCTTAAAAACAGTGAAAAACCGTCAAAAAACACCAATAACCCTGCTAAAACGCTTAAAAACAGTGAAAAACCGTCAAGAAACACCAATAACCCTGCTAAACGCTTAAAAACAGTGAAAAACCGTCAAAAAACACCAATAACTCTGCTAAAACGCTTAAAAACAGTGAAAAACCGTCAGAAAACACCAATAACCCTGCTAAAATGCTTAAAAACAGTGAAAAACCGTCAACAAACACCAATAACTCTGCTGAAACGCTTAAAAACAGTGAAAAACCGTCAAAAAACACCAATAACTCTGCTAAAACGCTTAAAAACAGTGAAAAACCGTCAAAAAACAAAAATATCCCTGCTAAAACGCTTAAAAACAGTGAAAACCGTCAAAAAACAACAATAACCCTGCTAAAACGCTTAAAAACAGTGAAAAACCGTCAAAAAACACCAATAACTCTGCTAAAACGCTTAAAAACAGTGAAAAACCGTCAAAAAACACCAATAACTCTGCTAAAACGCTTAAAAACAGTGAAAAACCGTCAATAAACAACAATAACCCTGCTAAAACGCTTAAAAACAGTGAAAAACCGTCAAAAAACACCAATAACCCTGCTAAAACGCCTAAAAACAGTGAAAAACCGTCAAAAAACACCAATAACCCTGCTAAAACGCTTAAAAACAGTGAAAAACCGTCGAAAAACACCAATAACACTGCTAAAACGCTTAAAAACAGTGAAAAACCGTCAAAAAACACCAATAACCCTGCTAAAACGCCTAAAAACAGTGAAAAACCGTCAAAAAACACCAATAACTCTGGTAAAACGCTCAAAAACAGTGAAAAACCGTCAAAAAACACCAATAACCCTGCTAAAACGCTTAAAAACAGTGAAAAACGGTCAAAAAACACCAATAACTCTGCTAAAACGCTTAAAAACAGTTAAAAACCGTCAAAAAACACCAATAACCCTGCTAAAACGCTTAAAAACAGTGAAAAACCGTCAAAAAACACCAGTAACCCTGCTAAAACGCTTAAAAACAGTGAAAACCGTCAAAAAACACCAATAACTCTGCTAAAACGCCCAAAAACAGTGAAAAACCGTCAAAAAACACCAATAACCCTGCTAAAACGCTTAAAAACAATGAAAAACCGTCAAAAAACACCAATAACCCTGCTAAAACGCTTAAAAACAGTGAAAAACCGTCAAAAAACACCAATAACCCTGCTGAAACGCTTAAAAACAGTGAAAAACCGTCAAAAAACACCAATAACCCAGCTAAAACGCTTAAAAACAGTGAAAAACCGTCAAAAAACACCAATAACCCTGCTAAAACGCTTAAAAACAGTGAAAAACCGTCAAAAAACACCAATAACCCTGCTACAACGCTTAAAAACAGTGAAAAAACGTCAAAAAACACCAATAACCCTGCTAAAACGCTTAAAAACAGGGAAAAACCGTCAAGAAACACCAATAACCCTGCTAAAACGCTTAAAACAGTGAAAAACCGTCAAAAAACACCAATAACCCTGCTAAAACGCTTAAAAACAGTGAAAAACCGTCAAAAAACACCAATAACCCTGCTAAAACGCTTAAAAACAGTGAAAACCCGTCAAAAAACACCAATAACCCTGCTAAAACGCTTAAAAACAGTGAAAAACCGTCAAAAAACACCAATAACCCTGCTAAAACGCTTAAAAACATTGAAAAACCGTCAAAAAACACCAATAACCCTGCTAAAACGCTTAAAAACAGTGAAAAACCGCCAAAAAACACCAATAACCCTGCTAAAACGCTTAAAAACAGTGAAAAACCGTCAAAAAACACCAATAACCCTGCTAAAACGCTTAAAAACAGTGAAAAAACGCCAAAAAACACCAATAACCCAGCTAAAACGCTTAAAAACAGTTAAAAACCGTCAAAAAATACCAATAACCCTGCTAAAACGCTTAAAAAAAGTGAAATACCGTCAAAAAACACCAGTAACCCTGCTAAAACGCTTAAAAACAGTGAAAAACCGTCAAAAAACACCAATAACTCTGCTAAAACGCCCAAAAACAGTGAAAAACCGTCAAAAAACACCAATAACCCTGCTAAAACGCTTAAAAACAGTGAAAAACCGTCAAAAAACACCAATAACCCTGCTAAAACGCTTAAAAACAGTGGAAAACCGTCAAAAAACACCAATAACCCTGCTGAAACGCTTAAAAACAGTGAAAAACCGTCAAAAAACACCAATAACCCTGCTAAAACGCTTAAAAACATTGAAAAACCGTCAAAAAACACCAATAACCCTGCTAAAACGCTTAAAAACAGTGAAAAACCGTCAAAAAACACCAATAACCCTGCTACAACGCTTAAAAACAGTGAAAAAACGTCAAAAAACACCAATAACCCTGTTAAAACGCTTAAAAACAGTGAAAAACCGTCAAGAAACAGCAATAACCCTGCTAAAACGCTTAAAAACAGTGAAAAACCGTCAAAAAACACCAATAACCCTGCTAAAACGCTAAAAAACAGTGAAAAACCGTCAAAAAACACCAATAACCCTGCTAAAACGCTTAAAAACAGTGAAAAACCGTCAAAAAACAGCAATAACCCTGCTAAAACGCTTAAAAACAGTGAAAAACCGTCAAAAAACACCAATAACCCTGCTAAAACGCTCAAAAACAGTGAAAAACCGTCAAAAAACACCAATAACCCTGCTAAAACGCTTAAAAACATTGAAAAACCGTCAAAAAACACCAATAACCCTGCTAAAACGCTTAAAAACAGTGAAAAACCGCCAAAAAACACCAATAACCCTGCTAAAACGCTTAAAAACAGTGAAAAACCGTCAAAAAACACCAATAACCCTGCTAAAACGCTTAAAAATAGTGAAAAACCGCAAAAAACACCAATAACCCAGCTAAAACGCTTAAAAACAGTGAAAAACCGTCAAAAAACAGCAATAACCCAGCTAAAACGCTTAAAAACAGTGAAAAACCGCCAAAAAACACCAATAACCCTGCTAAAACGCTTAAAAACAGTGAAAAACCGTCAAAAAACACCAATAACCCTGCTAAAACGCTTAAAAACAGTGAAAAACCGTCAAAAAACACCAATAACCCTGCTAAAACGCTTAAAAACAGTGAAAAACCGTCAAAAAACACCAATAACCCTGCTAAAACGCTTAAAAACAGTGAAAAACCGTCAAAAAACACCAATAACCCTGCTAAATCGCTTAAAAACAGTGAAAAACCGTCAAAAAACACCAATAACCCTGCTAAAACGCTTAAAAACATTGAAAAACCGTCAAAAAACACCAATAACCCTGCTAAAACGCTTAAAAACAGTGAAAAACCGTCAAAAAACACCAATAACCCTGCTGAAACGCTTAAAAACAGTGGAAAACCGTCAAAAAACACCAATAACCCTGCAGAAACGCTTAAAAACAGTGAAAAACCGTCAAAAAACACCAATAACCCTGCTAAAACGCTTAAAAACAGTGAAAAACCGTCAAAAAACAGCAATAACCCTGCTAAAACGCTTAAAAACAGTGAAAAACCGTCAAAAAACACCAATAACCCTGCTAAAACGCATAAAAACAGTGAAAAACCGTCAAAAAACACCAATAACCCTGCTAAAACGCTTAAAAACAGTGAAAAACCGTCAAAAAACAGCAATAACCCTGCTAAAACGCTTAAAAACAGTGAAAAACCGTCAAAAAACACCAATAACCCTGCTAAAACGCTTAAAAACAGTGAAAAACCGTCAAAAAACACCAATAACCCTGCTAAAACGCTTAAAAACATTGAAAAACCGTCAAAAAACACCAATAACCCTGATAAAACGCTTAAAAACAGTGAAAAACCGCCAAAAAACACCAATAACCCTGCTAAAACGCTTAAAAACAGTGAAAAACCGTCAAAAAACACCAATAACCCTGCTAAAACGCTTAAAAATAGTGAAAAACCGCCAAAAAACACCAATTACCCAGCTAAAACGCTTAAAAACAGTGAAAAACCGTCAAAAAACACCAATAACCCAGCTAAAACGCTTAAAAACAGTGAAAAACCGCCAAAAAACACCAATAACCCTGCTAAAACGCTTAAAAACAGTGAAAAACCGTCAAAAAACACCAATAACCCTGCTAAAACGCTTAAAAACAGTGAAAAACCGTCAAAAAACACCAATAACCCTGCTAAAACGCTTAAAAACAGTGAAAAACCGTCAAAAAACACCAATGACCCTGCTAAAACGCCTAAAAACAGTGAAAAACCGTCAAAAAACACCAATAACCCTGCTAAAACGCTTAAAAACAGTGAAAAACCGTCAAAAAACACCAATAACCCTGCTTAAACGCTCAAAAACAGTGAAAAACCGTCAAAAAACACCAATAACCCTGCTAAAACGCTTAAAAACAGTGAAAAACCGTCAAAAAACACCAATAACCCTGCTAAATCGCTTAAAAACAGTGAAAAACCGTCAAAAAACACCAATAACCCTGCTAAAACGCTTAAAAACAGTGAAAAACCGTCAAAAAACACCAATAACCCTGCTGAAACGCTTAAAAACAGTGAAAAACCGTCAAAAAACACCAATAACCCTGCTGAAACGCTTAAAAACAGTGAAAAACCGTCAAAAAACACCAATAACCCTGCTAAAACGCTTAAAAACAGTGAAAAACCGTCAAAAAACAGCAATAACCCTGCTAAAACGCTTAAAAACAGTGAAAAACCGTCAATAAAACACCAATAACCCTGCTAAAACGCTAAAAAACAGTGAAAAACCGTCAAAAAACACCAATAAACCTGCTAAAACGCTTAAAAACAGTGAAAAACCTTCAAAAAACACCAATAACCCTGCTAAAACGCTTAAAAACAGTGAAAAACCGTCAAAAATCACCAATAACCCTGCTAAAACGCTTAAAAACAGTGAAAAACCGTCAAAAAACACCAATAACTCTGCTAAAACGCTTAAAAACAGTGAAAAACCGTCAAAAAACACAGATAACCCTGTTAAAATGCTTGAAAACAGTGGAAAACCGTCAAAAAACACCAATAACTCTGCTGAAACGCTTAAAAACAGTGAAAAACCGTCAAAAAACACCAATAACTCTGCTAAAACGCTTAAAAACAGTGAAAAACCGTCAAAAAACAACAATAACTCTGCTAAAACGCTTAAAAACAGTGAAAAACCGTCAAAAAACAATAATAACCCTGCTAAAACGCTTAAAAACAGTGAAAAACCGTCAAAAAACACCAGTGAAAAACCGTCAAAAAAAACCAATAACTCTGCTAAAACGCTTAAAAACAGTGAAAAACCGTCAAAAAACAACAATAACCCTGCTAAAACGCCCAAAAACAGTGAAAAACCGTCAAAAAACACCAATAACCCTGCTAAAACGCCTAAAAACAGTGAAAAACCGTCAAAAAACACCAATAACCCTGCTAAAACGCTTAAAAACAGTGAAAAACCGTCAAAAAACACCAATAACTCTGCTAAAAAGCTTAAAAACAGTGAAAAACCGTCAAAAAACACCAATAACCCTGCTAAAACGCCTAAAAACAGTGAAAAACCGTCAAAAAACACCAATAACTCTGCTAAAACGCTCAAAAACAGTGAAAAACCGTCAAAAAACACCAATAACCCTGCTAAAACGCTTAAAAACAGTGAAAAACGGTCAAAAAACACCAATAATCCTGCTAAAACGCTTAAAAACAGTGAAGAACCGTCAAAAAACACCAATAACCCTGCTGAAACGCTTAAAAACAGTGAAAAACCGTCAAAAAACACCAATAACCCTGCTAAAACGCTTAAAACAGTGAAAAACCGTCAAAAAACACCAATAACCCTGCTAAAACGCTTAAAAACAGTGAAAAACCGTCAAAAAACACCAATAACCCTGCTAAAACGCTTAAAAACAGTGAAAAACCGTCAAAAAACACCAATAACCCTGCTAAATTGCTTAAAACAGTGAAAAACCGTCAAAAAACACCAATAAACCTGCTAAAACGCTTAAAAACAGTGAAAAACCGTCAAAAAACACCAATAACCCTGCTAAAACGCTTAAAAACAGTGAAAATCCGTCAAAAAACACCAATAACCCTGCTGAAACGCTTAAAAACAGTGAAAAACCGTCAAAAAACACCAATAACCCTGCTGAAAAGCTTAAAAAAAGTGAAAATCCGTCAAAAAACACCAATAACGCTGCTGAAACGCTTAAAAACAGTGGAAAACCGTCAAAAAACACCAATAACCCTGCTGAAACGCTTAAAAACAGTGAAAAACCGTCAAAAAACACCAATAACCCTGCTGAAACGCTTAAAAACAGTGAAAAACCGTCAAAAAACACCAATAACCCTGCTGAAACGCTTAAAAACAGTGAAAAACCGTCAAAAAACACCAATAATCCTGCTAAAACGCTTAAAAACAGTGAAAAACCGTCAAAAAACACCAATAACCCTGCTAAAACGCTTAAAAACAGTGAAAAACCGTCAAAAAACAACAATAACCCTGCTAAAACGCCCAAAAACAGTGAAAAACCGTCAAAAAACACCAATAACCCTGCTAAAACGCCTAAAAACAGTGAAAAACCGTCAAAAAACACCAATAACCCTGCTAAAACGCTTAAAAACAGTGAAAAACCGTCAAAAAACACCAATAACTCTGCTAAGAAGCTTAAAAACAGTGAAAAACCGTCAAAAAACACCAATAACCCTGCTAAAACGCCTAAAAACAGTGAAAAACCGTCAAAAAACACCAATAACTCTGCTAAAACGCTCAAAAACAGTGAAAAACCGTCAAAAAACACCAATAACCCTGCTAAAACGCTTAAAAACAGTGAAAAACGGTCAAAAAACACCAATAATCCTGCTAAAACGCTTAAAAACAGTGAAAAACCGTCAAAAAACACCAATAACCCTGCTAAAACGCCTAAAAACAGTGAAAAACCGTCAAAAAACACCAATAACTCTGCTAAAACGCTCAAAAACAGTGAAAAACCGTCAAAAAACACCAATAACCCTGCTAAAACGCTTAAAAACAGTGAAAAACGGTCAAAAAACACCAATAATCCTGCTAAAACGCTTAAAAACAGTGAAAAACCGTCAAAAAACACCAATAACCCTGCTAAAACGCTTAAAAACAGAGAAAAACCGTCAAAAAACACCAATAACCCTGCTAAAACGCTTAAAAACAGTGAAAAACCGTCAAAAAACACCAATAACCCTGCTAAAACGCTTAAAAACAGTGAAAAACTGTCAAAAAACACCAATAACCCTGCTAAAACGCTTAAAACAGTGAAAAACCGTCAAAAAACACCAATAAACCTGCTAAAACGCTTAAAAACAGTGAAAAACCGTCAAAAAACACCAATAACCCTGCTAAAACGCTTAAAAACAGTGAAAATCCGTCAAAAAACACCAATAACCCTGCTGAAACGCTTAAAAACAGTGAAAAACCGTCAAAAAACACCAATAACCCTGCTGAAAAGCTTAAAAAAAGTGAAAATCCGTCAAAAAACACCAATAACGCTGCTGAAACGCTTAAAAACAGTGGAAAACCGTCAAAAAACACCAATAACCCTGCTGAAACGCTTAAAAACAGTGAAAAACCGTCAAAAAACACCAATAACCCTGCTGAAACGCTTAAAAACAGTGAAAAACCGTCAAAAAACACCAATAACCCTGCTGAAACGCTTAAAAACAGTGAAAAACCGTCAAAAAACACCAATAATCCTGCTAAAACGCTTAAAAACAGTGAAAAACCGTCAAAAAACACCAATAACCCTGCTAAAACGCTTAAAAACAGTGAAAAATCGTCAAAAAACACCAATAACCCTGCTGAAACGCTTAAAAACAGTGAAAAACCGTCAAAAAACAAACAGTGAAAAACCGTCAAAAAACACCAATAACTCTGCTAAGAAGCTTAAAAACAGTGAAAAACCGTCAAAAAACACCAATAACCCTGCTAAAACGCCTAAAAACAGTGAAAAACCGTCGAAAAACACCAATAACTCTGCTAAAACGCTCAAAAACAGTGAAAAACCGTCAAAAAACACCAATAACCCTGCTAAAACGCTTAAAAACAGTGAAAAACGGTCAAAAAACACCAATAATCCTGCTAAAACGCTTAAAAACAGTGAAGAACCGTCAAAAAACACCAATAACCCTGCTGAAACGCTTAAAAACAGTGAAAAACCGTCAAAAAACACCAATAACCCTGCTAAAACGCTTAAAAACAGAGAAAAACCGTCAAAAAACACCAATAACCCTGCTAAAACGCTTAAAAACAGTGAAAAACCGTCAAAAAACACCAATAACCCTGCTAAAACGCTTAAAAACAGTGAAAAACTGTCAAAAAACACCAATAACCCTGCTAAAACGCTTAAAACAGTGAAAAACCGTCAAAAAACACCAATAAACCTGCTAAAACGCTTAAAAACAGTGAAAAACCGTCAAAAAACACCAATAATCCTGCTAAAACGCTTAAAAACAGTGAAAATCCGTCAAAAAACACCAATAACCCTGCTGAAACGCTTAAAAACAGTGAAAAACCGTCAAAAAACACCAATAACCCTGCTGAAAAGCTTAAAAAAAGTGAAAATCCGTCAAAAAACACCAATAACGCTGCTGAAACGCTTAAAAACAGTGGAAAACCGTCAAAAAACACCAATAACCCTGCTGAAACGCTTAAAAACAGTGAAAAACCGTCAAAAAACACCAATAACCCTGCTGAAACGCTTAAAAACAGTGAAAAACCGTCAAAAAACACCAATAACCCTGCTGAAACGCTTAAAAACAGTGAAAAACCGTCAAAAAACACCAATAATCCTGCTAAAACGCTTAAAAACAGTGAAAAACCGTCAAAAAACACCAATAACCCTGCTAAAACGCTTAAAAACAGTGAAAAATCGTCAAAAAACACCAATAACCCTGCTGAAACGCTTAAAAACAGTGAAAAACCGTCAAAAAACACCAATAACCCTGCTAAAACGCTTAAAAACAGTGAAAAACCGTCAAAAAACACCAATAACCCTGCTGAAACGCTTAAAAACAGTGCAAAACCGTCAAAAAACACCAATAACCCTGCTAAAACGCTTAAAAACAGTGAAAAACCGTCAAAAATCACCAATAACCCTGCTAAAACGCTTAAAAACAGTGAAAAATCGTCAAAAAACACCAACAACCCTGCTAAAACGCTTAAAAACAGTGAAAAACCGTCAAGAAACATCAATAACCCTGCTAGAACGCTTAAAAACAGTGAAAAACCGTCAAAAAACACCAATAAACCTGCTAAAACGCTTAAAAACAGTGAAAAACCGTCAAAAAACACCAATAACCCTGCTGAAACGCTTAAAAACAGTGAAAATCCGTCAAAAAACACCAATAACCCTGCTGAAACGCTTGAAAACAGTGAAAAACCGTCAAAAAACACCAATAACTCTGCTAAAACGCTTAAAAACATTGAAAAACCGTCGAAAAACACCAATAACACTGCTAAAACGCTTAAAAACAGTGAAAAAGCGTCAAAAAACACCAATAACCCTGCTAAAACGCCTAAAAACAGTGAAAAACCGTCAAAAAACACCAATAACTCTGGTAAAACGCTCAAAAACAGTGAAAAACCGTCAAAAAACACCAATAACCCTGCTAAAACGCTTAAAAACAGTGAAAAACGGTCAAAAAACACCAATAACTCTGCTAAAACGCTTAAAAACAGTTAAAAACCGTCAAAAAACACCAATAACCCTGCTAAAACGCTTAAAAACAGTGAAAAACCGTCAAAAAACACCAGTAACCCTGCTAAAACGCTTAAAAACAGTGAAAAACCGTCAAAAAACACCAATAACTCTGCTAAAACGTCCAAAAACAGTGAAAAACCGTCAAAAAACACCAATAACCCTGCTAAAACGCTTAAAAACAGTGAAAAACCGTCAAAAAACACCAATAACCCTGCTAAAACGCTTAAAAACAGTGGAAAACCGTCAAAAAACACCAATAACCCTGCTGAAACGCTTAAAAACAGTGAAAAACCGTCAAAAAACACCAATAACCCAGCTAAAACGCTTAAAAACAGTGAAAAACCGTCAAAAAACACCAATAACCCTGCTAAAACGCTTAAAAACAGTGAAAAACCGTCAAAAAACACCAATAACCCTGCTACAACGCTTAAAAACAGTGAAAAAACGTCAAAAAACACCAATAACCCTGCTAAAACGCTTAAAAACAGTGAAAAACCGTCAAGAAACACCAATAACCCTGCTAAAACGCTTAAAACAGTGAAAAACCGTCAAAAAACACCAATAACCCTGCTAAAACGCTTAAAAACAGTGAAAAACCGTCAAGAAACACCAATAACCCTGCTAAAACGCTTAAAACAGTGAAAAACCGTCAAAAAACACCAATAACCCTGCTAAAACGCTTAAAAACAGTGAAAAACCGTCAAAAATCACCAATAACCCTGCTAAAACGCTTAAAAACAGTGAAAAATCGTCAAAAAACACCAATAACCCTGCTAAAACGCTTAAAAACAGTGAAAAACCGTCAAGAAACATCAATAACCCTGCTAGAACGCTTAAAAACAGTGAAAAACCGTCAAAAAACACCAATAAACCTGCTAAAACGCTTAAAAACAGTGAAAAACCGTCAAAAAACACCAATAACTCTGGTAAAACGCTCAAAAACAGTGAAAAACCGTCAAAAAACACCAATAACCCTGCTAAAACGCTTAAAAACAGTGAAAAACGGTCAAAAAACACCAATAACTCTGCTAAAACGCCTAAAAACAGTGAAAAACCGTCAAAAAAACCAATAACCCTGCTAAAACGCCTAAAAACAGTGAAAAACCGTCAAAAAACACCAATAACTCTGGTAAAACGCTCAAAAACAGTGAAAAACCGTCAAAAAACACCAATAACCCTGCTAAAACGCTTAAAAAACAGTGAAAAACGGTCAAAAAACACCAATAACTCTGCTAAAACGCTTAAAAACAGTTAAAAACCGTCAAAAAACACCAATAACCCTGCTAAAACGCTTAAAAACAGTGAAAAACCGTCAAAAAACACCAGTAACCCTGCTAAAACGCTTAAAAACAGTGAAAAACCGTCAAAAAACACCAATAACTCTGCTAAAACGCCCAAAAACAGTGAAAAACCGTCAAAAAACACCAATAACCCTGCTAAAACGCTTAAAAACAGTGAAAAACCGTCAAAAAACACCAATAACCCTGCTAAAACGCTTAAAAACAGTGAAAAACCGTCAAAAAACACCAATAACCCTGCTGAAACGCTTAAAAACAGTGGAAAACCGTCAAAAAACACCAATAACCCAGCTAAAACGCTTAAAAACAGTGAAAAACCGTCAAAAAACACCAATAACCCTGCTAAAACGCTTAAAAACAGTGAAAAACCGTCAAAAAACACCAATAACCCTGCTACAACGCTTAAAAACAGTGAAAAAACGTCAAAAAACACCAATAACCCTGCTAAAACGCTTAAAAACAGTGAAAAACCGTCAAGAAACACCAATAACCCTGCTAAAACGCTTAAAACAGTGAAAAACCGTCAAAAAACACCAATAACCCTGCTAAAACGCTTAAAAACAGTGAAAAACCGTCAAAAAACACCAATAACCCTGCTAAAACGCTTAAAAACAGTGAAAACCCGTCAAAAAACACCAATAACCCTGCTAAAACGCTTAAAAACAGTGAAAAACCGTCAAAAAACACCAATAACCCTGCTAAAACGCCCAAAAACATTGAAAAACCGTCAAAAAACACCAATAACCCTGCTAAAACGCTTAAAAACAGTGAAAAACCGCCAAAAAACACCAATAACCCTGCTAAAACGCTTAAAAACAGTGAAAAACCGTCAAAAAACACCAATAACTCTACTAAAACGCTTAAAAACAGTGAAAAAACGCCAAAAAACACCAATAACCCAGCTAAAACGCTTAAAAACAGTTAAAAACCGTCAAAAAACACCAATAACCCTGCTAAAACGCTTAAAAACAGTGAAAACCGTCAAAAAACACCAGTAACCCTGCTAAAACGCTTAAAAACAGTGAAAAACCGTCAAAAAACACCAATAACTCTGCTAAAACGCCCAAAAACAGTGAAAAACCGTCAAAAAACACCAATAACCCTGCTAAAACGCTTAAAAACAGTGAAAAACCGTCAAAAAACACCAATAACCCTGCTAAAACGCTTAAAAACAGTGAAAAACCGTCAAAAAACACCAATAACCCTGCTGAAACGCTTAAAAACAGTGAAAAACCGTCAAAAAACACCAATAACCCTGCTAAAACGCTTAAAAACATTGAAAAACCGTCAAAAAACACCAATAACCCTGCTAAAACGCCCAAAAACAGTGAAAAATCGTCAAAAAACACCAATAACCCTGCTAAAACGCTTAAAAACAGTGAAAAACCGTCAAAAAACACCAATAACCCTGCTAAAACGCTTAAAAACAGTGAAAAACCGTCAAAAAACACCAATAACCCTGCTGAAACGCTTAAAAACAGTGGAAAACCGTCAAAAAACACCAATAACCCAGCTAAAACGCTTAAAAACAGTGAAAAACCGTCAAAAAACACCAATAACCCTGCTAAAACGCTTAAAAACAGTGAAAAACCGTCAAAAAACACCAATAACCCTGCTACAACGCTTAAAAACAGTGAAAAAACGTCAAAAAACACCAATAACCCTGCTAAAACGCTTAAAAACAGTGAAAAACCGTCAAGAAACACCAATAACCCTGCTAAAACGCTTAAAACAGTGAAAAACCGTCAAAAAACACCAATAACCCTGCTAAAACGCTTAAAAACAGTGAAAAACCGTCAAAAAACACCAATAACCCTGCTAAAACGCTTAAAAACAGTGAAAACCCGTCAAAAAACACCAATAACCCTGCTAAAACGCTTAAAAACAGTGAAAAACCGTCAAAAAACACCAATAACCCTGCTAAAACGCCCAAAAACATTGAAAAACCGTCAAAAAACACCAATAACCCTGCTAAAACGCTTAAAAACAGTGAAAAACCGCCAAAAAACACCAATAACCCTGCTAAAACGCTTAAAAACAGTGAAAAACCGTCAAAAAACACCAATAACTCTGCTAAAACGCTTAAAAACAGTGAAAAAACGCCAAAAAACACCAATAACCCAGCTAAAACGCTTAAAAACAGTTAAAAACCGTCAAAAAACACCAATAACCCTGCTAAAACGCTTAAAAACAGTGAAAAACCGTCAAAAAACACCAGTAACCCTGCTAAATCGCTTAAAAACAGTGAAAAACCGTCAAAAAACACCAATAACTCTGCTAAAACGCCCAAAAACAGTGAAAAACCGTCAAAAAACACCAATAACCCTGCTAAAACGCTTAAAAACAGTGAAAAACCGTCAAAAAACACCAATAACCCTGCTAAAACGCTTAAAAACAGTGAAAAACCGTCAAAAAACACCAATAACCCTGCTGAAACGCTTAAAAACAGTGAAAAACCGTCAAAAAACACCAATAACCCTGCTAAAACGCTTAAAAACATTGAAAAACCGTCAAAAAACACCAATAACCCTGCTAAAACGCTTAAAAACAGTGAAAAACCGTCAAAAAACACCAATAACCCTGCTACAACGCTTAAAAACAGTGAAAAAACGTCAAAAAACACCAATAACCCTGCTAAAACGCTTAAAAACAGTGAAAAACCGTCAAGAAACACCAATAACCCTGCTAAAACGCTTAAAACAGTGAAAAACCGTCACAAAACACCAATAACCCTGCTAAAACGCTTAAAAACAGTGAAAAACGGTCAAAAAACACCAATAACTCTGCTAAAACGCCTAAAAACAGTGAAAAACCGTCAAAAAAAACCAATAACCCTGCTAAAACGCCTAAAAACAGTGAAAAACCGTCAAAAAACACCAATAACTCTGGTAAAACGCTCAAAAACAGTGAAAAACCGTCAAAAAACACCAATAACCCTGCTAAAACGCTTAAAAAACAGTGAAAAACGGTCAAAAAACACCAATAACTCTGCTAAAACGCTTAAAAACAGTTAAAAACCGTCAAAAAACACCAATAACCCTGCTAAAACGCTTAAAAACAGTGAAAAACCGTCAAAAAACACCAGTAACCCTGCTAAAACGCTTAAAAACAGTGAAAAACCGTCAAAAAACACCAATAACTCTGCTAAAACGCCCAAAAACAGTGAAAAACCGTCAAAAAACACCAATAACCCTGCTAAAACGCTTAAAAACAGTGAAAAACCGTCAAAAAACACCAATAACCCTGCTAAAACGCTTAAAAACAGTGAAAAACCGTCAAAAAACACCAATAACCCTGCTGAAACGCTTAAAAACAGTGGAAAACCGTCAAAAAACACCAATAACCCAGCTAAAACGCTTAAAAACAGTGAAAAACCGTCAAAAAACACCAATAACCCTGCTAAAACGCTTAAAAACAGTGAAAAACCGTCAAAAAACACCAATAACCCTGCTACAACGCTTAAAAACAGTGAAAAAACGTCAAAAAACACCAATAACCCTGCTAAAACGCTTAAAAACAGTGAAAAACCGTCAAGAAACACCAATAACCCTGCTAAAACGCTTAAAACAGTGAAAAACCGTCAAAAAACACCAATAACCCTGCTAAAACGCTTAAAAACAGTGAAAAACCGTCAAAAAACACCAATAACCCTGCTAAAACGCTTAAAAACAGTGAAAACCCGTCAAAAAACACCAATAACCCTGCTAAAACGCTTAAAAACAGTGAAAAACCGTCAAAAAACACCAATAACCCTGCTAAAACGCCCAAAAACATTGAAAAACCGTCACAAAACACCAATAACCCTGCTAAAACGCTTAAAAACAGTGAAAAACGGTCAAAAAACACCAATAACTCTGCTAAAACGCCTAAAAACAGTGAAAAACCGTCAAAAAAAACCAATAACCCTGCTAAAACGCCTAAAAACAGTGAAAAACCGTCAAAAAACACCAATAACTCTGGTAAAACGCTCAAAAACAGTGAAAAACCGTCAAAAAACACCAATAACCCTGCTAAAACGCTTAAAAAACAGTGAAAAACGGTCAAAAAACACCAATAACTCTGCTAAAACGCTTAAAAACAGTTAAAAACCGTCAAAAAACACCAATAACCCTGCTAAAACGCTTAAAAACAGTGAAAAACCGTCAAAAAACACCAGTAACCCTGCTAAAACGCTTAAAAACAGTGAAAAACCGTCAAAAAACACCAATAACTCTGCTAAAACGCCCAAAAACAGTGAAAAACCGTCAAAAAACACCAATAACCCTGCTAAAACGCTTAAAAACAGTGAAAAACCGTCAAAAAACACCAATAACCCTGCTAAAACGCTTAAAAACAGTGAAAAACCGTCAAAAAACACCAATAACCCTGCTGAAACGCTTAAAAACAGTGGAAAACCGTCAAAAAACACCAATAACCCAGCTAAAACGCTTAAAAACAGTGAAAAACCGTCAAAAAACACCAATAACCCTGCTAAAACGCTTAAAAACAGTGAAAAACCGTCAAAAAACACCAATAACCCTACTACAACGCTTAAAAACAGTGAAAAAACGTCAAAAAACACCAATAACCCTGCTAAAACGCTTAAAAACAGTGAAAAACCGTCAAGAAACACCAATAACCCTGCTAAAACGCTTAAAACAGTGAAAAACCGTCAAAAAACACCAATAACCCTGCTAAAACGCTTAAAAACAGTGAAAAACCGTCAAAAAACACCAATAACCCTGCTAAAACGCTTAAAAACAGTGAAAACCCGTCAAAAAACACCAATAACCCTGCTAAAACGCTTAAAAACAGTGAAAAACCGTCAAAAAACACCAATAACCCTGCTAAAACGCCCAAAAACATTGAAAAACCGTCAAAAAACACCAATAACCCTGCTAAAACGCTTAAAAACAGTGAAAAACCGCCAAAAAACACCAATAACCCAGCTAAAACGCTTAAAAACAGTGAAAAACCGTCAAAAAACACCAATAACTCTACTAAAACGCTTAAAAACAGTGAAAAAACGCCAAAAAACACCAATAACCCAGCTAAAACGCTTAAAAACAGTTAAAAACCGTCAAAAAACACCAATAACCCTGCTAAAACGCTTAAAAACAGTGAAAAACCGTCAAAAAACACCAGTAACCCTGCTAAAACGCTTAAAAACAGTGAAAAACCGTCAAAAAACACCAATAACTCTGCTAAAACGCCCAAAAACAGTGAAAAACCGTCAAAAAACACCAATAACCCTGCTAAAACGCTTAAAAACAGTGAAAAACCGTCAAAAAACACCAATAACCCTGCTAAAACGCTTAAAAACAGTGAAAAACCGTCAAAAAACACCAATAACCCTGCTGAAACGCTTAAAAACAGTGAAAAACCGTCAAAAAACACCAATAACCCTGCTAAAACGCTTAAAAACATTGAAAAACCGTCAAAAAACACCAATAACCCTGCTAAAACGCCCAAAAACAGTGAAAAACCGTCAAAAAACACCAATAACCCTGCTAAAACGCTTAAAAACAGTGAAAAACCGTCAAAAAACACCAATAACCCTGCTAAAACGCTTAAAAACAGTGAAAAACCGTCAAAAAACACCAATAACCCTGCTGAAACGCTTAAAAACAGTGGAAAACCGTCAAAAAACACCAATAACCCAGCTAAAACGCTTAAAAACAGTGAAAAACCGTCAAAAAACACCAATAACCCTGCTAAAACGCTTAAAAACAGTGAAAAACCGTCAAAAAACACCAATAACCCTGCTACAACGCTTAAAAACAGTGAAAAAACGTCAAAAAACACCAATAACCCTGCTAAAACGCTTAAAAACAGTGAAAAACCGTCAAGAAACACCAATAACCCTGCTAAAACGCTTAAAACAGTGAAAAACCGTCAAAAAACACCAATAACCCTGCTAAAACGCTTAAAAACAGTGAAAAACCGTCAAAAAACACCAATAACCCTGCTAAAACGCTTAAAAACAGTGAAAACCCGTCAAAAAACACCAATAACCCTGCTAGAACGCTTAAAAACAGTGAAAAACCGTCAAAAAACACCAATAACCCTGCTAAAACGCCCAAAAACATTGAAAAACCGTCAAAAAACACCAATAACCCTGCTAAAACGCTTAAAAACAGTGAAAAACCGCCAAAAAACACCAATAACCCTGCTAAAACGCTTAAAAACAGTGAAAAACCGTCAAAAAACACCAATAACTCTGCTAAAACGCTTAAAAACAGTGAAAAAACGCCAAAAAACACCAATAACCCAGCTAAAACGCTTAAAAACAGTTAAAAACCGTCAAAAAACACCAATAACCCTGCTAAAACGCTTAAAAACAGTGAAAAACCGTCAAAAAACACCAGTAACCCTGCTAAATCGCTTAAAAACAGTGAAAAACCGTCAAAAAACACCAATAACTCTGCTAAAACGCCCAAAAACAGTGAAAAACCGTCAAAAAACACCAATAACCCTGCTAAAACGCTTAAAAACAGTGAAAAACCGTCAAAAAACACCAATAACCCTGCTAAAACGCTTAAAAACAGTGAAAAACCGTCAAAAAACACCAATAACCCTGCTGAAACGCTTAAAAACAGTGAAAAACCGTCAAAAAACACCAATAACCCTGCTAAAACGCTTAAAAACATTGAAAAACCGTCAAAAAACACCAATAACCCTGCTAAAACGCTTAAAAACAGTGAAAAACCGTCAAAAAACACCAATAACCCTGCTACAACGCTTAAAAACAGTGAAAAAACGTCAAAAAACACCAATAACCCTGCTAAAACGCTTAAAAACAGTGAAAAACCGTCAAGAAACACCAATAACCCTGCTAAAACGCTTAAAACAGTGAAAAACCGTCACAAAACACCAATAACCCTGCTAAAACGCTTAAAAACAGTGAAAAACCGTCAAAAAACACCAATAACCCTGCTAAAACGCTTAAAAACAGTGAAAACCCGTCAAAAAACACCAATAACCCTGCTAAAACGCTTAAAAACAGTGAAAAACCGTCAAAAAACACCAATAACCCTGCTAAAACGCTTAAAAACAGTGAAAAACCGTCAAAAAACACCAGTAACCCTGCTAAAACGCTTAAAAACAGTGAAAAACCGTCACAAAACACCAATAACCCTGCTAAAACGCTTAAAAACAGTGAAAAACCGTCAAAAAACACCAATAACCCTGCTAAAACGCTTAAAAACAGTGAAAAACCGTCAAAAAACACCAATAACCCAGCTAAAACGCTTAAAAACAGTTAAAAACCGTCAAAAAACACCAATAACCCTGCTAAAACGCTTAAAAACAGTGAAAAACCGTCAAAAAACACCAGTAACCCTGCTAAAACGCTTAAAAACAGTGAAAAACCGTCAAAAAACACCAATAACTCTGCTAAAACGCCCAAAAACAGTGAAAAACCGTCAAAAAACACCAATAACCCTGCTAAAACGCTTAAAAACAGTGAAAAACCGTCAAAAAACACCAATAACCCTGCTAAAACGCTTAAAAACAGTGAAAAACCGTCAAAAAACACCAATAACCCTGCTGAAACGCTTAAAAACAGTGAAAAACCGTCAAAAAACACCAATAACCCTGCTAAAACGCTTAAAAACATTGAAAAACCGTCAAAAAACACCAATAACCCTGCTAAAACGCCCAAAAACAGTGAAAAACCGTCAAAAAACACCAATAACCCTGCTAAAACGCTTAAAAACAGTGAAAAACCGTCAAAAAACACCAATAACCCTGCTAAAACGCTTAAAAACAGTGAAAAACCGTCAAAAAACACCAATAACCCTGCTGAAACGCTTAAAAACAGTGGAAAACCGTCAAAAAACACCAATAACCCAGCTAAAACGCTTAAAAACAGTGAAAAACCGTCAAAAAACACCAATAACCCTGCTAAAACGCTTAAAAACAGTGAAAAACCGTCAAAAAACACCAATAACCCTGCTACAACGCTTAAAAACAGTGAAAAAACGTCAAAAAACACCAATAACCCTGCTAAAACGCTTAAAAACAGTGAAAAACCGTCAAGAAACACCAATAACCCTGCTAAAACGCTTAAAACAGTGAAAAACCGTCAAAAAACACCAATAACCCTGCTAAAACGCTTAAAAACAGTGAAAAACCGTCAAAAAACACCAATAACCCTGCTAAAACGCTTAAAAACAGTGAAAACCCGTCAAAAAACACCAATAACCCTGCTAAAACGCTTAAAAACAGTGAAAAACCGTCAAAAAACACCAATAACCCTGCTAAAACGCCCAAAAACATTGAAAAACCGTCAAAAAACACCAATAACCCTGCTAAAACGCTTAAAAACAGTGAAAAACCGCCAAAAAACACCAATAACCCTGCTAAAACGCTTAAAAACAGTGAAAAACCGTCAAAAAACACCAATAACTCTGCTAAAACGCTTAAAAACAGTGAAAAAACGCCAAAAAACACCAATAACCCAGCTAAAACGCTTAAAAACAGTTAAAAACCGTCAAAAAACACCAATAACCCTGCTAAAACGCTTAAAAACAGTGAAAAACCGTCAAAAAACACCAGTAACCCTGCTAAATCGCTTAAAAACAGTGAAAAACCGTCAAAAAACACCAATAACTCTGCTAAAACGCCCAAAAACAGTGAAAAACCGTCAAAAAACACCAATAACCCTGCTAAAACGCTTAAAAACAGTGAAAAACCGTCAAAAAACACCAATAACCCTGCTAAAACGCTTAAAAACAGTGAAAAACCGTCAAAAAACACCAATAACCCTGCTGAAACGCTTAAAAACAGTGAAAAACCGTCAAAAAACACCAATAACCCTGCTAAAACGCTTAAAAACATTGAAAAACCGTCAAAAAACACCAATAACCCTGCTAAAACGCTTAAAAACAGTGAAAAACCGTCAAAAAACACCAATAACCCTGCTACAACGCTTAAAAACAGTGAAAAAACGTC